>NW_027331925.1:7342984-7628423 GCF_048418815.1 Hemitrygon akajei | reverse complement strand
CCCCGGCACTTTAACATATCTTACTCCTGGCGGTTGAATTGTAAAGCCGAATGGCATTGGGGAGTATTGACCTCTTCATCCTGTCTGAGGAGCATTGCATCGATAGCAACCTGTCGCTGAAACTGCTTCTCTGTCTCTGGATGGTGCTATGTAGAGGATGTTCAGGGTTTTCCATAATTGACCGTAGCCTACTCAGCGCCCTTCGCTCTGCTACCGATGTTATACTCTCCAGTATTTTGCCCACGACAGAGCCCGCCTTCCTTACCAGCTTATTAAGACGTGAGGCGTCCCTCTTCTTAATGCTGCCTCCCCAACACGCCACCACAAAGAAGAGGGCGCTCTACACAGCTGACCTATAGAACATCTTCAGCATCTCACTACAGACATTGAATGACGCCAACCTTCTAAGGAAGTACAGTCGACTCTGTGCCTTCCTGCACAAGGCATCTGTGTTGGCAGTCCAGTCTAGCTTCTCGTCTAACTATACTCCGCAGATACTTGTAGGTCTTAACCTGCTCCACACATTCTCCATTAATGATCACTGGCTCCATATGAGGCCTAGATCTCCTAAAGTCCACCACCATCTCCTTGGTCTTGGTGATATTAAGACGCAGGTAGTTTGAGTTGCACCATATCACAATATCTAATATCCCCCTTGAACTTCCCTCCCCTTACCTTAAAGCCATGTCCTCTTGTATTGAGCAGTGGTGCCCTGGGGAAGAGGCACTGGCTGTCCACTCTATCTATTCCCCATAATATCAACTATACCTCTATCATTTCTCCTCTCATCCTCCTTCTCTGCAGAGAGTAAAGCCCTAGCTTCCTTAATCTCTGACCATAATCCATACTCTCTAAACCAGGCAGCATTCTGGTAAATCTCTTCTGTACCCTTTCCAGTACTTCCACATCCTTCCTATAGTGAGGTGACCAGAACTGGACACGGTTCTCCAAGTGTGGACAGAGTACTCCGTGTGTGTTTATAGAGCTGCATCATTACATCGTGACTCTTAAACTCTATCCTTCGACTTATGAAAGTTAACACCCCATAAGATTTCTTAACTACTCTGTCTACCTGTGAGGCAGCTTTCAGGGATCTGTGGACATGTAGCCCCAGATCCCTCTGCTTCTCCACACTTCCAAGTATCCTGCCATTTACTTTGTACTCTGCCTTGGAGTTTGTCCTTCCAAAGTGTACCACCTCACACTTCTCCAGGTTGAACTCTATCTGCCACTTCTCAGCCCACTCCTGCATCCTATCAATGTCTCTCTGCAATCTTTGACAATCCTCTGCACTATCCACAACACCACCAACCTTTGTGTCTTCTGAAAACTTGCCAACCCATTCTTCTACCCCCACATCCAGGTCGTTAATAAAAATCACGAAAAGTATGGGTCCCAGAACTGATCCTTGTGGGACACCGCTAGTCACAACCCTCCAATCCGAATGTACTCCCTCCACCACAACCCTCTGCTTCCAGCAGGCAAGCCAATACTGAATCCATCTGGTCAAACATCCCTGTATCCCATGCCTTCTGTCTTTCTGAATAAGCCTACCGTGTGGAACCTTATCAAATGCATTACTAAAATCCATGTAGATTACATCCACTGCACAACCCTCATCTATATGCCTGGTCACCTCCTAAAAGAACTCCATCAGGCTTGTTAGACACGATCTACCCTTCAGAAAGCCATGCTGACTGTCAATGATCAGACCATGATTCTCTAAATGCCAATAGATCCTATCTTTGTGAATCTTTTCCAACAGCTTTCCCACCACAGATGTAAGGCTCAATGGTCTATAATTATCCGGACTATCCCTAAGACCCTTTTTGAACAAGGGTGCAACATTCGCCTCCCTCCAATCCTCTGGTACCATTCTCGTGGACAATGAGGACATAGTGATACTAGCCAGAGGCTCAGCAATCTATTTCCTCGCCTCGGATACAGAATTGGGAAGTGGCAGATGGAGTTCAACACAGATGAAGAGATTCATTTCTGCAGGTCAAATTTGAACACAGAATATAATATTAATGGTAAGACTCTTGGCAGTGTGGAGGGTCAGAGAGATCTTGGGGCCCATGTCCATATGACACTCAAAGCTGCTGTGGAGGTTGGCAGTGTTGTTAGGAAGGTGTCTGGTGTGATGGCGTTCATCAACCATGGGATTGAGTTCAAGAGCTGTGAGGTGATGTTGAAGCTATATTTCTCCTAATCTGTACATAAGTAATTGTACCCCAACACGGCAGGGTTGTGGGCTTAGTTGGACCCCACTTGGGAGTCCTGTGTTCAGTTCTGGTGGCCTCACTACAGGAAGGATGTGGATACTATAGAGAGTGTAGAGTAGATTTACAAGGATGTTGCTCTTGGATTGGAGAGCATGCCTTATGAGAATAGATTGAGTGAACTTGGCCTTTCCTTCTTGGAGCGACTGAGGATGAGAGGTGACCTGACAGAGGTGTATAAGATGATGAGAGGCTTTGACCATGTGGATAACCAAAGGCATTTTCCCAGGCTTGAAGTGACTAACACGAGGGGACGTAGTTTTAGCTGCTTAGATGTCGGTATCGAGGAAATATCAGGGTAAGTTGCTTACGCACAGAGTGGTGGGTGTGTGGAATGCACTGCCGGCAACGGTGGTGGAGGTGGATACAATAGGATATTTTAAGAGACTCTTAGATAGGTTCATGGAGCTTAGAAACATAGAGGGATATATGATCAGGAAATCCGAGGCAGTCTCTAGAGTAGGTTACATGGTCGGTACAACATTGTGGGCTGAAGAGCCTGTAATGTGCTGTAGATTTCTGTGTTCTGTGTCAAAGACAGGCAGAGGGATTAGTTTAAATGGACAGGAGGACAGCATGGAAAGGTTGGGCCGAAGGGCCTGTGTTAGTGCCGTAAGGGAGGGGTTCTGTCCCAACCATCGACTCTATTCCCCTGAACAGATGCTGCCTGACTTGACAACGTTCTTGAAAAGTTACATTCAGTTCCGCTTAGCATTCTGTACAAAGGATGTTTTGTGCTGGAAGAGTGCAGAGGAGATTCATCGTGATTGAGGGGGCTTGTGTTCATAAGTCCATAAGGCATAGGAACAGAATTAGCCCATTGAGTCAGCACCTTTCCATCATGGCTGATCCCAGATCGCACTCAATTCCAGATATCTGACCTCCCGCCATATCCTTTGATGCCCTGACCGATCAGGAAACGATCAACTTCCGCCTTGAATATACCCACACACTCGGCCTCCACCGCAGTCTGTGGCAGAGCATTCCACAGATCCAATACACCTCGGCTAATAAAAAAAAATAAGCTGCTTACCTCTGTTTGAAAAAGTGGCCCCTCAACTTTGTGGCTGTGCCCCACCACAGGAAATACCTTCTCCACATCCACCTTATCCAGTCCTTTCAACATTCGGTAGGTTTCAATGAGATGCCCCCGCATTTTTCTGAGTTCCAGTGAGCACAGGGTCAAAGCTGCCAAGTGCTGCTCATATTTTAACCCCTTCATTCCCGAAAACATCTTTCTGAACCTCCTCTGGACTCTCTCCAATGACAACACATCCTGTCTGAGATGTGGGGCCCAACACTGTTGACAATACTCCAAGTGTGGCCTGACTCGTGGCTTATAAAGCCTCAGCATTATCTCGTTGCTGTTATATTCATGGGGCGAGATTGGACTGTGTTGATCTACAGGGGGATCTTGGAATCCGAGTTCATAACTCTCAGATAGTGGTTCCATTGTGAGGCAGTTATGTTGCAGATGTATAAATCTCTAGTTTAACCACATCTGGAGAATTGCATTCGAATACAGGAATAATGCGGAGGTTTTGGATGGTGAGTGGAAGAGGCTTAACAGGATGCTGCCTGGATAAAGTGAGACCGGATAATCTCGGGTAATTTTCTCCGGAGTGCCAGAGGCTGAGGGAGGTCTGACAGACGTTTACAGGAATGTGAGAGACACAGACAGAGTGGACAGCCGGGATTTTTTCTCTAAGGAGGAAATGTCCAATGCCAGTGGGCATGCACTTCAGGAGAAAGGGGGAACACATCCTCATTGGTCCTTTTTGCACTATCGAAGTATTTTGTAATTTAGTGTAATTTCCTATCTTTTCTCTGCATAGCTACTGTTGGAAAAAAACAATTAGAACAAACAATGATGTTAAAAACCTGACTCAGGATGTTTAAAGGAGATTTGCGTTTCAAGCTTTGTTTTCCATTCCCATCGTGGTGGGTGTCTGGAGTGAATGTCAAGGGTGGTGGGGGAGGCAGATGTGATGGAGGCTATTAGATACCACGTGAATGTGAGGAGAATGGAGGGATGTGTTCCTTGTGTAGGCAGAAGGGATTGGTTTAGTAAGGCATGACGTGACCAGTTCAATGGGTTCAGAACAACACAGTGAGCAGAAGGGCCTGTTCAAGGACAAGTACAGCAAGCAGAGCAGGTAAACTGGATAAAGTGATCCCACTCAGAGAACAGACTGTGACGTCAGTGGATATATGCCGGCATCACAGTTCTCTCACCAAAGATACTTCACTGCTGGATAAAATGAATTTTGTGATGTTTATAACCAAAGTGGTGAATTGTACTGCTCAGACATCTCATCCTACTGAAGAAATTAAAATTATTGTGAAAGCTGCAGAAAGGTATCTCGGTGTAACTGGTGTTTTGTGGGAAGCTTCAAATGAAGTTTTGTTGGGTGGGGTATCTGTATCCCAGTCTACTTGTGAACATACATAATAGTATTAAAATATATCAATGAAATGCAATAAATCTGATTTATAATGGTCAAGACTTTAAGCAGTTTATTTCTGATTTGTCAGACTCTTCCGATGTTATATCTGTTCAGGAAACCTGCACATTTTAAGTTTTTATTCCTGTGCACGGAATATATTGTCGTTTGGCTTGACAGGGTAGTTGGCGGAGGGGTGATGTTGCCAGTTTTATAAGGAAAGGGGCAGGGTATAGAGTTGTGAATGGGTATAAATTGTATGACACACTTATAGAAATTCTTGATTCAACAGGTATATATGTAGCTTCTTGTGTGAAAATATTAACTTTTTGGATTGTATTTCGAGGTTTGGCCATCCACTTTCCTCCTGGAAAATGGTTGTTGTCATAGTGTCCATTCTAAAACCTTCAGCTCCCCGTCTGATCCTCCTTGTTTTAGGCCAATATCATGAACGTCTCATTTATGAAAACTTGTGGAATGTGTGGTAATCGAGAGTTGCATTATATTTTTGATAAAAGTGTTGATTTCACGTTTTATCAGATGGGAATTCGGGAAACTTTTAAATCAGTTTTGGGTTTGGAAGATCATATTAGGAAACACAGTTAAATGAAGATCAACACGTACTAACAAGCTGGAGGAACTCAGCAGGTCAGGCAGCGTCCGTGGAAACGAGCAGTCAACGTTTCGGGCCGAGGCACTTCATCAGGACTGAAGAAGGAGGGGGCAGGAGCCCTACAAAGAAGGTGGGTGTGGGTGGGAAGGAGAAGTCTGGTAGGTGCCAGGTGAAAAACCAATCAGAGGAAAGATCGAGGGGTGGGGGAGGGGAAGCACGGAGGGGTAGTGAAGAAGGAATGTAAGGGGAAAGCACTATGGGTAGTAGAAGAAGACAGAATCATGAGATAGGCAGCTGGAAGAGGAGGCGGAGTGAAACTGGGATAGGGGAAGGGAGGAGGGGGTAATTACCGGAAGTTGGAGAATTTGGTGTTCATACCAAGGGGCTGGAGACTACCCAGACGGTATATGAGTGTTGCTCCTCCAACCTGAGTTTAGCCTCATCATGGCAGTAGAGGAGGCCATGTATGGACATATCCGAATGGGAATGTGAAGCAGAGTTGAAGTGAATGGCAACCGGGAGATACTGTCTATTGTGGCGGACGGAGCGGAGGTGCTCGACGAAGCGGTCCCCCAATCTGTGTCGGGTCTCGCCGATGTAGAGGAGGCCGCACCGGGAGCACCGGATGCGATAGATGAACCCAGCAGACTCACAAGTGAAGTGTTATCTCACCTGGAAGGACTGTCTGGGGCCCTGAATGGTGGTAAGAGAGGAGGTGTAGGGACAGGTGTAGCACTTACGCTTGCAGGGATAAGTACCCGGTGGGAGATCTGTGGGGAGGGACGTGTGGACCAGGGAGTCGCGGAGGGAACGATCCCTGCGAAAAGCAGTGAGGGGTACAGAGGGAAAGATGTGCTTAGTGGTGGGGTCCTGTTGAAGGTGGCGGAGGATAATATGCTGGATCCGGAGGCTGGTGGGGTGGTAGGTGAGGACGAGGGGAACACGGTCCCTGTTGTGGTGACGGGAGGATGGGGTGAGGGCCGGAATGCATCCGGTGCTCCCGGTGTGGCCATCCACACCGCAATGCCATTAGCCCAGGAGTCAGTGTAGATGTGGATTGGTCCGGTGGTGTTTTGGAGGGGGAGGGCTACTGCTGCCAGCTCGGCAAGTTGACTGGAACCCCCCTCCCTCTCTGTGGTAAATTTTGCCCGTGGCGGGATAAAGTGCTGCCGCTGTCCACAATGGTTCCCCCTTTCCAGCGGCTGGAGCCGTCTGTGAACCAGGAGTGCAGTTTATCGTCGGGATCGAGGGAATCGGAGGGTTGACCCCAACACGCTGAGGAGGGTTGTACCTTGGGGATGTCCGGGGCAGGGTTCTGGGACTGGGGGAAAGCCATGACTTGTTCATGGAGGCGGCTGACCCCTTCAGGACCGGGTTCAGCCCGCTCCGCAATGTAGCTTTCACTGGACAATGGAGGACGGCCCTCTCTGTGGGAGGAATCAGGGGACTTGACCCATCGCATTATGGGGAGGTGGGGGCGGAGGACGACAGGGTCGGGGCCTGTTTGGTGTTCTGTGTCGATGAACGCCAGGTAACAGGCTAGTAGCTGGCGCTCGAAGGGGCTGTAGCGCGCTATGCGGCGGGATTGCCTGGGAGGATGGTGTGCTGGGCTCCTGTATCGACAAGTGCCATCCACCTCTGCGTGTTTCCCTTTCCCCAGTGTACGTAGACAGGTATATGTGACCTCAGGTCCCCCGGGCGGGAGAGGGCGAGAGAGCAAATGCGCCGGGGGCCCTGGCCTTCATCCTATGGGGGGGGGGGTGGTAGGGAGAAGGTCTGCCACCCCTGCGGTGAGGCGCCTTGGTGGCTGAGGTGGGACATTTCCTGTCTCAGGAAATCTCTGAGTTCTGCCCTCAGGCAATTTCAGGTAAGGGAGGTGCGCGAATGGTCTTGCTGGGAAGGGCGGGGCGATCTGGGTGGTCTTGTTGTAGCTAGATTTGACCCTGTAATGCAGAGAACGAAGTGAGATTGGGGAGAAAGACGGGGGAAAGGAAAGAAGGGGGAGTGGGGCCTGGGAGAGAGATTAGGGAGAGAGGGCAATAGAAGAGAGAAGGGAGTGTGTGGTCCGGGAGAGAGACGGGGAGTGGATATGAAGAGATGGGGTAGTAAAAGAGAAATGGGAGTGTAGGGGGAAAAAGAGAGAGAGAGAGAGAGAGAGAGAGAGAGAGAGAGAGAGAGAGAGAGAGAGAGAGAGAGAGAGAGAGAGAGAGAGAGAGAGGGAGAGTGGGGATTGAAAGAGGGAGAAGACAGAGTGGGGATATGAAGAGATGTAAGGAAGAATAGGGAATAGGTGAAGAGTAAGGACCAGTGTGGTGTGGAAGAGGGATTCCGGAGAAAGGGGAGTACAACAGTGTCACTCCATTCTTCAGGAAGCGAGAGAGGCAGAGGGAAGGAAACCGAAGGCCAGCTGGTCTGACCTCAGTGTTTGGGAAGATGTTGGATTCGATTATTAAGGATGATGTCTCAGGGCACTTTGGGCAAATGATAAAAAGGGCCGGAGTCAGCATAGTTTTCTGACAAATCTGTTGAAATTCATTGAAGAAATAACAAGCGGGATAGACAAAGGACAATCGGTTGATGTTGTGTACTTTGAATTTCAGGCCTTTGAAAAGGTGGCAGACATTAGGCTGTTTAACAAGCTACGAGCCCATGATATTACAGAAAGAGTCCAGCACAGATAAAGCAGTGACTGATTGACAGGAGGCAGAACGTGTGAATAAATGGAGCGTTTTCTGTCTGGCTGCAGATGTCTAATGGCATTCCACAGGGGTCTGTGATGGGACCGATTATTCTCTGCTGTATGGCGATGACTTGGATGATGTATTTGATGGCTTTGTTGCAAAGTCTGCAGAGGACATGAACAGAGATGGAGGGAAAGGTAGTTCTGAGGACGTAGAGAGGCCACAGAAGGAGCTAGACAGATTAGGATTGGAAACGGCAGATGGAATACAGAGCATTCATTTCATGAGGACTAAAAGGTAAAAGCAAGGACGAAATGCTGGAACATTAAAAAGCTCTGGTGAGGCCTCACTTGTAGTATTTTGAGCAGGTTTGAGCTCCTTGTCTTAGAAAGGATGTGCTGAATCTCCAGGGGGTTCAGAGGAGGTGCACGAAAATGGTTCCAGTATTGAATAGGTTGTCATATCACCATTGATGTCTCTGGGCCAGAATTCAGAAAAATAAGGGGTGAACTCGTTGAAGGAGGAGCCTTGATAGAGTGGATGTGGGCAGGATTTTTCCTGTGATTGGTGGGTCTAAGACCGGAGCAGCCATAACAGAGCGCATCCTGTTAGAATGGAAATGAGGAGGAATTTCTTTAGCCGGAGTGGTGAATCTGTGGAATTCTTTGCCACAGGCAACGGTGGAGGCCGAGTCTCTCTGTACATTTACTACAGAAGGTCATATATTACTGATTGTTCAGGGTGTGAAAGGATACGGGGAGAAGACAGTAGATTGGGTCTGGGACGAAACTGGATCAACCAGGATGATACGGTGATATGTTAAAGCAGAGTCGATGGGCCAAATGTCCTAATCTACTCCTGCACCTTATGGTCTTATGGACTATCTGCCTTTTGAACAGTTCTGTCTCTTTGGGATGTGTATATCCTGCGCTTTCTGAATTGCTTCCCGAAATTCCACCCAGTCTTGCTTTGACGTTATCGGTGCCAAAGGTCTTTTCCAATCACTTTTGGCCAGCTCCTCTCTCACGCCTCTGCAGTTTCCTTCATTCCACTGCAACACTGCGTCTACGTTGTGCTTCCCCTTCTCAAATTGCAAATTCAATCCCGGTTCATTGCATCACACCCTATCCAGAATAGCAGATCCCTTCGTGCTGTGGTCCCCAGCCTCCAGGCCGCCGACCGGTATCGGGCCGCGTGGAAATGAAATGATTTGGCGATAGTGGGTTTAACCACGAGCTGCTCTCTGAAGCCACCTCGCAGGCATTCTAGAAATTCTCCCTCGGGGCATCCAGCACCATCCGGGTTTTCCCAATCTATTTGTGAACTGAAATCCCACATGACTATTGTAACGTTGACCTGCTGACTTGCATTTTCTATCTCCCGTTGTAGTTTGTAGACTACATCCTTACTACTGTTTGGGGTTCTGCACATACCTTCCACCAGGGTTTTCTTTGCACTTGCAGTTCCTTAGCTCTACCCACAACGACTCAGCACCTTCCGACCCTATGCCAGCTCTTTCTGATGGTTTGATTTTATTATGTTTACCAACAGGGCCACGCTTTCAGTGATGCCCACAACCTCATGTATGCCAGTCTGTAGCTCTTCCTCCACGTCAGTCTGTACAATGCGCGCATTCAAATGTAATACCTTCAGTCCTGTGTTCAGCCTTTTAGATTCTGTGCGTCTTTTCCATTGCAACTCATCCTGTCGACTGCCAGGTTGCCCTATCAGCAGCCTCTCATTGCCAGCAGTCTCACAACATACTGTCTCTGTTTACAAACCAACTACCTCATCCTCGGCGGTAGCACATCGGTTCCCAAACCCCTTACCTAACTCACAAAATTTCTTTTCAGGGCCTGCTGACATTTTCTACCTGTCATTGGTTCCAATATTTACCAACAAGTCTGGTTGCTCGTCCTCCCCCTTTAGAATGCCAGGGACCTGATCGGAGTCATCCCTGTCCCTGGCACCTGGACACATCTCACCATCCGGGTGACTCTATCGCCCCCACAGAACCGCTGGTCGTTGGTTGACAACAGGAGGAACTCTAACCCTGTTACAATGGAGGGAGGATCGGGTGAGAGTTAATGTTCTGGAAATGGAGGGTTTGCCTCATGGATCAGAGGGAATGAAAGGTTGGAGAGGCTTCAGTTGTTTCCTCTGTAGCGATGGGGGCTGAGGGGAGACCAGAGGCAGACTGAGGCTGAGTAGAGATCAGAGAGAAGAGAACCAACATCGGTTCTTCATCAGCTGAATATCTCAATTACCAGAGGACGTGATTTCAAGGTGAGTGTGGGACAGTTCAAAGATGATGTTTACCTGTGCCCCTGTACTCCACTCTGCTCCACAGTCCTCTCTCTCCCCCTTTCTCCCTCTCACTCCCCCTTAACTCTCTTATCTCTCCGTCTCTCTCTCTCACTCTCTCTCTATACATATACAATTCCTCAATTTCTCTGTCTCCTCTCTTTTCCTCATCCGTACTCTTTTACACCCTCCCACTCTTTCCTCCAAACATTCTTCCCTACACAGTCACTAACCTGTATCTTTCCCTTATTGTCTCTTCCTCCGTTTATGCCTAACCTTTCGCTTGCCTCTCGTTTTCTCCCCAATTCCCCCTTTCCTGTAGCTTGCTGTCTCCGCCACCCACCCGTCCAGACCAGCAACCCTCCCCCACCCCGCACTGGAATGACGGTTTTACACACTCAGTGGATTACAGATGCTGTATAATTTCTCGTCGGTTGGAAAGATTCAATGTTCTCTCAGAAGATAAAGGCTTGTGGTTTCTGGGAGAGGCCTGTTAGTTTCCGTTTAGTGTGCTACAGAATAGGCGGCGGAGGAGTGTGGAGAAGGGGGGAGAGGGAGGGTAAGTGAGGAGGTAAGAGAGGGGAAAGGAGAGGGGTAGAGAGAAGTGGGAGAGAGAGAGACAGAGAGAGAAAGAGAGTGACAGGCAGAGAGAATGAGAAAGGGGGAGAGAGAGAGAGAAGAGGAAAGGAGAGGTGAGCGTAAATTGGGACATTTGCTTTCAATGAATCAAGGTACAGTGATAACTTTTGATTCACATCCCGTCCATAAAGATCAATTCATCACCTCGAGACTGGGAGTGCGGGGTTGCGAAATGTGAGGGACAATTAATTAAATGAACGAATCATACAGACCAATTAATCACAACACTGCATTAGGGAGATTGTGAAGTTAGTGGTCCATTTCTCAGGAAGTCAGAATGTTCGACGTGAGTGGGGTCTTTGATAATGTGGACTGTTTTATTGAGGCAGAGAGATGTGTAAACCGTGTTCACAGTTTCCATGATGTACTGAACTTGTTCTCAGCTCTCTGCAGTGTTTCCGGTGGTGGCCAGTGCTGTTGCCGTGACAACACGACTAGTTTCGGCAGAGGATGTGTTCTGTAAAAATAGAACAGTCTGACTTCCTGTTGTCAGTAACCAGCTCTATTGTGTTGGTGAAATGGAGGGGGTGGGGAGGAGGGAGACTAAGGGATGATGAGATGTGGGGAGAAGTAAGTGTGGAGAAGGAGGAGAGATAGAACAGATAAAGAGCTCGGGGGAAGTTGAGAAGCAGGAGATACCGGGAAGATGGAGAAACAAGATTAAATGGAAACAGACAGGAGAGGAATTTCACTCTCACCCTCTCCATCTCCGTCTCCCTATCCGTCCCCCTCTCTCAATCCCCCTCCTCTCTCCCTCTCTCTCCCCCACTCTGTCTCCCTCTCACGCTCTCTCCATCACTCTCTCTGCCTCTCTCTCTGTCTGTCTGTCTCTCACTCTCTCCACACCCTCTCTCTCTTCCCCTCTCTGTCTATCTCTCTCTCTCTCTCTCTTTCTCTGTCTGTCTCTCCCTGTCTCTGTCCCTCTGTCGCTCACTCTCTCTCCCCACACTCTCTGTGCATCTCTCTCTCTTTCTCTCTGTCTCTGTCTCTTTCCCTCTCTCCATCTCTCCCTCTGTCTGTCTCTCTCTCACTCTGTTTGTCTCTCTCTTTCTCGGTCTCTGTCTCTCCCTCTGTCTGCCTCTCTCTCTCTCTCTGTCTCCCCCTCTCTCTCTGTAACCCCCCTCACTCTTCCCCACCCTCTGTCTCTCTCCCTCTGTCTCTCCCTCTTTGTTCCTCTCTCTCTCTGCCTGTCTCTCTCCATCTCTCCCTCTCTCTCTCTGTTCTTCACTCTCCCTGTCTCTGTCTGTCTCTCTCTCCCTCTCCGTGTCTCACTGTCTCCCCACCCTCTCTGTCTCCCTCTCTGTCTGTCCCTCTCTCCCTCTCTCTCTGTCTCACTCTCCCTCTCCCCCCTTCTCTCTCTCTCTCTCTCTCCCTCTCTGTCTCTCTCCCTCCTTCTCTCTGTCTCTCTCTCACTCTCTGTTCCTCTCTCTCTGTCTCTCTGTCTGTCTCTCTCCCTCTCCCTGTCTCACTCTCTCCCCACCCTCTCTGTCTCTCTCTCTCTGCCTGTCTCTCTCTCTTTCCCTCTCTCCCTCTGCCTGTCTCTCTGTCTCTCTCTTTCGCTCTCCCTCCCTCTCTTTCTGTCTCTCTGTCTCTCTTCCTCCCTCTCTCCCTCTCTCTCTCACTCTTCACACCCTCTGTCTCTCTCCCTCTCTCTCTCACTCTCTGTTCCTCTCTCCCCTCTCCCTCTATCTCTCTCCCGCTGTCTCTCTATCTCTCCCTCTCCCTCTCACTCTCTCCCCACCCTCTCTCTGTCTCTTTTCCTCTCTCACTGCCTGTCTCTCTGACTCTCACTCTCTCTCTTGCCCTCCCTCTCTCTCTGTCTCTCTCACTCCCTGTTCCTCTCTTTCTCTCACTCTCTCCTTCTCTCTGTCCCCCTCTCTCAATTCTCTCTGTCTCCCTCTCCCTTTGTCTTAATTGGTCTCTCCCTCTCTCTCCCTCTCGTTCTCACTCTCTTCCTCTCTCAGTCTCTCTCTGTTCCTCTGTCTCTCTCTCTCTCTCCCTCTCTCCTTCTCTCCCCACTCTCTCTCTGTCTCTCTTTCTGTCAATCACTCTCTCCCCACGCGCTCTCTCTGACTCTCACCCTCTCTGTCTCTCTCCCTCTTTCTCTGTCTCCCTCTCTTTCTCAGTCTCTCTCTCGCTCTCTCCTACTCTCCCCACCCTCTCTCTCTCTCTCTCTCTGTGTCTCTCTTTCTCTCTGTATCTTGCTCTCCCTCTCTCCCTGTCTCTCTCCCTCTCTCTCTCACTGTTCCTCCCTCTCTCCCTCTCTGTCTCTCTCCCTCCCTCTCCCTCTCTCCCCATTCTCTCTCTTTGCCTCTCCCTCTCTCTGCCCCTCTCTCTCTTTGCCTCTCTGTCTCACTCTCTCTCCAACACCCTCTCTGTCTCTCCCTCTCTCCGCCCCACTCTCTCTCTCTCACACTCCCTGTTCCTCTCTCTGTCAATCTCTGTCCCTCTCTCTCTCTCTCTCTCTCTCTCTCTCTCTCTCTCCTTCTCTCTCTCTGTCTGTCTCTCCCACTTTTCCTCCCTCTCTGCCTCTCTCCCTCTCTCTGTCTCTCTCTTTCTGTCTCACTCCCTTCCTCTCTCTCCCCCCTCTCTATCTCTCTCCCTCTCCCTCTCACTCAATCACTCACTCACTCTCCCTCTGTCTTGATCTGTCTCTCCCTCTCTCTCACTCTCTCCCCACCCTGTCTCTCTCCCTGTCTGTCTCCCTCTCTTTCTCTCTGCCTCTGTCTCTCTCTCTCTCACTGTTCCTCTCTCCCTCTCACTGTCTCTCTCACTCTCTCCCCACTGTCTCTCTCCCTCTCTCTGTCTCTCTCACTCTGTTCCTCTTTCACCCTCTCTCTCTATCTCTCTCCCTCTGTCTCTCTCTATCTCTCTCTGTCTCTCTCCCACTCACTCTCCCTCTCTCTCTCCCTCTCTCTCACTCTCTCCCCACACTCTCTGTCTCTCTCCTTCTCTCTCTCTTCCTCTCTCCCTCTGTCTCTCCGACGTTTCCTCTCTGCCTCTCTCCCCCCCCCCCTCACTCTGTCTCTCTCTTTCTGTCTCTCTCACTCTCTTTCTCTCTCTCCCCCTCTCTGTCTCTCCCTCTCTCTGTTCCTCTCTCTCTGCCTGTCTCTCTGTCTCTCTCACTCTCTCTCTTGCTTTCCCTCTGTCTCTCACTCACTCCCTGTTTCTCACTCTCTGTTCCGCTCTCTCTGCCTCTCTCCATCGCTATCTCTCTCCCTCTCTCTCTTCCTCTCTCCCTCTCTCTCACGCTCTCTCCATCACTCTGCCTCTCTCTCACTCTCTCTTTCTCTCTCAGTCTGTCTCTCACTCTCGCCACACCCTCTCTCTCTGCCTGTCTCTCCTTTTCTCTCTCTGTATCTCGCTCTCCCTCTCTCTCCATCTCTCCCTCTGTCTCTCTCTCTCTCACTCTGTTCCTCTCTCTTCCTCTCTCTCTGTTTCTCTCTCTGTCTCTCTCTCCCACTGTTCCTCTCTCACTCTCTCCCCACCCTCTCTCTCTCTCTTGCTGTCTCTCTCCCTCCCTCTCCCTCTCTCCCCACCCTCTCTCTCTCTGTCTCGGCCCCCCCTCTCTCTTTCTCTCTCTGTCTCACTCTTTCTCTCTGTCTCTGTCTCTCTCTCACTCTCTGTTCCTCTCACTCCCTCCCCCCTCTCTCTTTCTGTTTCTCACTCTCTCCCCACTCTCCCTCTCTCTGTCTCGCTCTCTTTCTCTGTCTCTGTCTCTCTCTCTCTCACTCTCCCCACCCTCTCTCTCTGCCTGTTTCTCCTTCTCTCTCTCTGTATCTCGCTCTCCCTCTCTCTGTCTCTCTCCCTCTCTCTCCATCTCTCTCCCTCTGTCTCTCTCTATTTCTCCCTCTCCCTCTCTCTCACTCTCTCCCCACCCTCTCTCTGTCTCTTTTCCTCTCTCACTGCCTGTCTCTCTGACTCTCACTCTCTCTCTTGCCCTCCCTCTCTCTGTCTCTCTCACTCCCTGTTCCTCTCTTTCTCTCACTCTCTCCTTCTCTCTGTCCCCCTCTCTCAATTCTCTCTGTCTCCCTCTCCCTTTGTCTTAATTGGTCTCTCCCTCTCTCTCCCTCTCGTTCTCACTCTCTTCCTCTCTCAGTCTCTCTCTGTTCCTCTCTCTGTCTCTCTCTCTCCCTCTCTCCTTCTCTCCCCACTCTCTCTCTGTCTCTCTTTCTGTCAATCACTCTCTCCCCACGCGCTCTCTCTGACTCTCACCTTCTCTGTCTCTCTCCCTCTTTCTCTGTCTCCCTCTCTTTCTCTGTCTCTCTCTCGCTCTCTCCTACTCTCCCCACCCTCTCTCTCTCTCTGCGTGTCTCTCTTTCTCTCTGTATCTTGCTCTCCCTCTCTCCCTGTCTCTCTCCCTCTCTCTCTCACTGTTCCTCTCTCTCTCCCTCTCTGTCTCTCTCCCTCCCTCTCCCTCTCTCCCCATCCTCTCTCTCTCTTTGTCTCTCCCTCTCTCTGCCCCTCTTTCTCTTTGCCTCTCTGTCTCACTCTCTCTCCAACACCCTCTCTGTCTCTCTCCCTCTCTCCGCCCCACTCTCTCCCTCACACTCCCTGTTCCTCTCTCTGTCAATCTCTGTCCCTCTCTCACTCTCTGTCTCTCTCCCTCTCTGTTCCTCTCTCTGTGTCTCTCTCCCTCTCTCTGTCTCTCTCTTTCTGTCTCACTCCCTTCCTCTCTCTCCCCCCTCTCTATCTCTCTCCCTCTCCCTCTCACTCAATCACTCACTCCCTCTCCCTCTGTCTTGATCTGTCTCTCCCTCTCTCTCTGACTCCCTCTCTCTCACTCTCTCCCCACCCTGTCTCTCTGTCTGTCTCTCTCCCTCTCCCTGTCTCACTCTCTCCCCACCCTCTCTGTCTCTCTCTCTGCCTGTCTCTCTGTCTCTTTCCCTCTCTCCCTCTGCCTCTCTCTGTCTCTCTCTTTCGCTCTCCCTCCCTCTCTTTCTGTCTCTCTGTCTCTCTTCCTCTCTCTCTCTCTCCCTCTCTCTCTCACTCTTCCCACCCTCTGTCTCTCTCCCTCTCTCTCTCACTCTGTTCCTCTCTCCCCTCTCCCTCTATCTCTCTCCCTCTGTCTCTCTCTATCTCTCCCTCTCCCTCTCTCTCACTCTCTCCCCACCCTCTCTCTGTCTCTTTTCCTCTCTCACTGCCTGTCTCTCTGACTCTCACTCTCTCTCTTGCCCTCCCTCTCTCTCTGTCTCTCTCACTCCCTGTTCCTTTCTTTCTCTCACTCTCTCCTTCTCTCTGTCCCCCTCTCTCAATTCTCTCTGTCTCCCTCTCCCTCTCTCTCCCTCTCTCTCCCTCTCGTTCTCACTCTCTTCCTCTCTCAGTCTCTCTCTGTTCCTCTCTCTGTCTCTCTCTCTCTCCCTCTCTCCTTCTCTCCCCACTCTCTCTCTGTCTTTCTGTCAATCACTCTCTCCCCACGCGCTCTCTGTCTCTCACCCTCTCTGTCTCTCTCCCTCTTTCTCTGTCTCCCTCTCTTTCTCTGTCTCTCTCTCGCTCTCTCCTACTCTCCCCACCCTCTCTCTCTCTGTCTGTCTCTCTTTCTCTCTGTATCTTGCTCTCCCTCTCTCCCTGTCTCCCTCTCTCTCTCACTGTTCCTCTCTCTCTCCCTCTCTGTCTCCCTCCCTCTCCCTCTCTCCCCATCCTCTCTCTCTCTCTTTGTCTCTCCCTCTCTCTGCCCCTCTCTCTCTTTGCCTCTCTGTCTCACTCTCTCTCCAACACCCTCTCTGTCTCTCTCCCTCTCTCCGCCCCACTCTCTCTCTCACACACTCCCTGTTCCTCTCTCTGTCAATCTCTCTCCCTCTCTCTCTCTCTGTCTCTCTCCCTCTCTGTTCCTCTCTCTGTGTCTCTCCCCCCCCCTCTCTCTCTCCTTCTCTCTCTCTGTCTGTCTCTCCCACATTTCCTCCCTCTCTGCCTCTCTCCCTCTGTCTCTCTTTCTGTCTCACTCCCTTCCTCTCTCTCCCCCCTCTCTCTATCTCTCTCTCTCCCTCTCCCTCTCACTCAATCACTCACTCCCTCTCCCTCTGTCTTGATCTGTCTCTCCCTCTCTCACACTCTCTCCCCACCCTGTCTCTCTCCCTGTCTGTCTCCCTCTCTTTCTCTCTGCCTCTGTCTCTCTCTCTCACTGTTCCTCTCTCCCTCTCACTGTCTCTCTCACTCTCTCCCCACCCTCTGTCTCTCTCCCTCTCTCTGTCTCTCTCACTCTGTCTCTCTCTATCTCTCTCTGTCTCTCTCCCACTCACTCTCCCTCTCTCTCTCTCCCTCTCTCTCACTCTCTCCCCACCCTCTGTCTCTCTCCTTCTCTCTCTCTTCCTCTCTCCCTCTGTCTTTCCGACGTTTCCTCTCTGCCTCTCTCCCCCCCTCACTCTGTCTCTCTCTTTCTGTCTCTCTCACTCTCTTTCTCTCTCTCTCCCCCTCTCTGTCTCTCCCTCTCTGTTCCTCTCTCTCTGCCTGTCTCTCTGTCTCTCTCACTCTCTCTCTCTTGCTTTCCCTCTCTGTCTCTCACTCACTCCCTGTTTCTCACTCTCTGTTCCGCTCTCTCTGCCTCTCTCCATCGCTATCTCTCTCCCTCTCTCTCTTCCTCTCTCCCTCTCTCTCACGCTCTCTCCATCACTCTGCCTCTCTCTCACTCTCTCTTTCTCTCTCAGTCTGTCTCTCACTCTCGCCACACCCTCTCTCTCTGCCTGTCTCTCCTTTTCTCTCTCGGTATCTCGCTCTCCCTCACTCTCCATCTCTCCCTCTGTCTCTCTCTCTCACTCTGTCCCTCTCTCTTCCTCTCTCTGTTTCTCTCTCTGTCTCTCTCTCCCACTGTTCCTCTCTCACTCTCTCCCCACCCTCTCTCTCTCTCTTGCTGTCTCTCTCCCTCCCTCTCTCTCCCCACCCTCTCTCTCTCTGTCTCAGCCCCCCCTCTCTCTTTCTCTCTCTGTCTCACTCTTTCTCTCTGTCTCTGTCTCTCTCTCACTCTCTGTTCCTCTCACTCCCTCCCCCCTCTCTCTTTCTGTTTCTCACTCTCTCCCCACTCTCCCTCTCTCTGTCTCGCTCTCTTTCTCTGTCTCTGTCTCTCTCTCTCACTCTCCCCACCCTCTCTCTCTGCCTGTTTCTCCTTCTCTCTCTCTGTGTATCTCGCTCTCCCTCTCTCTGTCTCTCTCCCTCTCTATCCATCTCTCTCCCTCTGTCTCTCTATCTCTCCCTCTCCCTCTCTCTCACTCTCTCCCCACCCTCTCTCTGTCTCTTTTCCTCTCTCACTGCCTGTCTCTCTGACTCTCTCTCTCTCTCTTGCCCTCCCTCTCTCTCTGTCTCTCTCACTCCCTGTTCCTCTCTTTCTCTCACTCTCTCCTTCTCTCTGTCCCCCTCTCTCAATTCTCTCTGTCTCCCTCTCCCTTTGTCTTAATTGGTCTCTCCCTCTCTCTCCCTCTCGTTCTCACTCTCTTCCTCTCTCAGTCTCTCTCTGTTCCTCTGTCTCTCTCTCTCCCTCTCTCCTTCTCTCCCCACTCTCTCTCTGTCTCTCTTTCTGTCAATCACTCTCTCCCCACGCGCTCTCTCTGACTCTCACCCTCTCTGTCTCTCTCCCTCTTTCTCTGTCTCCCTCTCTTTCTCTGTCTCTCTCTCGCTCTCTCCTACTCTCCCCAACCTCTCTCTCTCTCTCTGTGTCTCTCTTTCTCTCTGTATCTTGCTCTCCCTCTCTCCCTGTCTCTCTCCCTCTCTCTCTCACTGTTCCTCTATCTCTCCCTCTCTGTCTCTCTCCCTCCCTCTCCCTCTCTCCCCATCCTCTCTCTCTCTTTGTCTCTCCCTCTCTCTGCCCCTCTCTCTCTTTGCATCTCTGTCTCACTCTCTCTCCAACACCCTCTCTGTCTCTCTCCCTCTCTCCGCCCCACTCTCTCCCTCACACTCCCTGTTCCTCTCTCTGTCAATCTCTGTCCCTCTCTCTCTGTCTCTCTCCCTCTCTGTTCCTCTCTCTGTGTCTCTCTCCCTCTCTCTGTCTCTCTCTTTCTGTCTCACTCCCTTCCTCTCTCTCCCCCCTCTCTATCTCTCTCTCCCTCTCCCTCTCACTCAATCACTCACTCCCTCTCCCTCTGTCTTGATCTGTCTCTCCCTCTCTCTCTGACTCCCTCTCTCTCACTCTCTCCCCACCCTCTCTCTCTCTCTCTTGCTGTCTCTCTCCCTCCCTCTCCCTCTCTCCCCACCCTCTCTCTCTCTCTGTCTCAGCCCCCCCTCTCTCTTTCTCTCTCTGTCTCACTCTCTTTCTCTCTGTCTCTGTCTCTCTCTCACTCTCTGTTCCTCTCACTCCCTCCCCCCTCTCTCTTTCTGTTTCTCACTCTCTCCCCACTCTCCCTCTCTCTGTCTCGCTCTCTTTCTCTGTCTCTGTCTCTCTCTCACTCTCCCCACCCTCTCTCTCTGCCTGTCTCTCCTTCTCTCTCTCTGTATCTCGCTCTCCCTCTCTCTGTCTCTCTCCCTCTCTCTCCATCTCTCTCCCTCTGTCTCTCTCCCACTCTCTACCTCTCCCTCTTCCTCTCTCACTCTCTCCCTCCCTCTCTCTCTGTTCCTCTCTCTGCCTGCCTCTTTTGTCTTTCTCACTCTCGCCACACCCTCTCTCTCTGCCTGTCTCTCCTTTTCTCTCTCTGTATCTCGCTCTCCCTCTCTCTCCATCTCTCCCTCTGTCTCTCTCTCTCACTCTGTTCCTCTCTCTTCCTCTCTCTGTTTCTCTCTCTGTCTCTCTCTCACTGTTCCTCTCTCCCTCTCATTGTCTCTCTCACTCTCTCCCCACCCTCTGTCTCTATCTCTGTCTCTCTCCCACTCACTCTCCCTCTCTCTCCCTCTCTCTCACTCTCTCCCCACCCTCTCTGTCTCTCCTTCTCTCTCTCTTCCTCTCTCCCTCTGTCTCTCCCACGTTTCCTCTCCACCCTCACTCTGACTCTCTCGTTCTGTCTCTCTCACTCTCTTTCTCTCTCTCCCCCCCTCTCTGTCTCTCCCTCTCTCTGTTCCTCTCTCTCTGCCTGTCTCTCTGTCTCTCTCACTCTCTCTCTTGTTTTCCCTCTCTGTCTCTCACTCACTCCCTGTTTCTCACTCTCTGTTCCGCACTCTCTGCCTCTCTCCATCGCTATCTCTCTCCCTCTCTCTTTCTCTCTCCCTCTCTCTCACGCTCTCTCCATCACTCTGCCTCTCTCTCACTCACTCTCTCTTTCTCTCTCAGTCTGTCTCTCACTCTCGCCACACCCTCTCTCTCTGCCTGTCTCTCCTTTTCTCTCTCTGTATCTCGCTCTCCCTCTCTCTCCATCTCTCCCTCTGTCTCTCTCTCTCACTCTGTTCCTCTCTCTTCCTCTCTCTGTTTCTCTCTCTGTCTCTCTCTCACACTGTTCCTCTCTCACTCTCTCCCCACCCTCTCTCTCTCTCTCTTGCTGTCTCTCTCCCTCCCTCTCCCTCTCTCCCCACCCTCTCTCTCTCTGTCTCAGCCCCCCCTCTCTCTTTCTCTCTCTGTCTCACTCTCTTTCTCTCTGTCTCTGTCTCTCTCTCACTCTCTGTTCCTCTCACTCCCTCCCCCCTCTCTCTTTCTGTTTCTCACTCTCTCCCCACTCTCCCTCTCTCTGTCTCGCTCTCTTTCTCTGTCTCTGTCTCTCTCTCACTCTCCCCACCCTCTCTCTCTGCCTGTCTCTCCTTCTCTCTCTCTGTATCTCGCTCTCCCTCTCTCTGTCTCTCTCCCTCACTCTCCATCTCTCTCCCTCTGTCTCTCTCCCACTCTCTACCTCTCCCTCTTCCTCTCTCACTCTCTCCCTCCCTCTCTCTCTGTTCCTCTCTCTGCCTGCCTCTTTTGTCTTTCTCACTCTCTCCCCACCCTCTCTGTCTCTCCTTCTCTCTCTCTTCCTCTCTCCCTCTGTCTCTCCCACGTTTCCTCTCTGCCTCTCCACCCTCACTCTGTCTCTCTCTTTCTGTCTCTCTCACTCTCTTTCTCTCTCTCCCCCCCTCTCTGTCTCTCCCTCTCTCTGTTCCTCTCTCTCTGCCTGTCTCTCTGTCTCTCTCACTCTCTCTCTTGTTTTCCCTCTCTGTCTCTCACTCACTCCCTGTTTCTCACTCTCTGTTCCGCTCTCTCTGCCTCTCTCCATCGCTATCTCTCTCCCTCTCTCTCTTCCTCTCTCCCTCTCTCTCACGCTCTCTCCATCACTCTGCCTCTCTCTCACTCACTCTCTCTTTCTCTCTCAGTCTGTCTCTCACTCTCGCCACACCCTCTCTCTCTGCCTGTCTCTCCTTTTCTCTCTCTGTATCTCGCTCTCCCTCTCTCTCCATCTCTCCCTCTGTCTCTCTCTCTCACTCTGTTCCTCTCTCTTCCTCTCTCTGTTTCTCTCTCTGTCTCTCTCTCACTGTTCCTCTCTCCCTCTCATTGTCTCTCTCACTCTCTCCCCACCCTCTGTCTCTATCTCTCTCTGTCTCTCTCCCACTCACTCTCCCTCTCTCTCCCTCTCTCTCACTCTCTCCCCACCCTCTCTGTCTCTCCTTCTCTCTCTCTTCCTCTCTCCCTCTGTCTCTCCCAAGTTTCCTCTCTGCCTCTCCACCCTCACTCTGTCTCTCTCTTTCTGTCTCTCTCACTCTCTTTCTCTCTCTCCCCCCCTCTCTGTCTCTCCCTCTCTCTGTTCCTCTCTCTCTGCCTCTCTGTCTCTCTCACTCTCTCTTGTTTTCCCTCTCTGTCTCTCACTCACTCCCTGTTTCTCACTCTCTGTTCCGCTCTCTCTGCCTCTCTCCATCGCTATCTCTCTCCCTCTCTCTCTTCCTCTCTCCCTCTTTCTCACGCTCTCTCCATCACTCTGCCTCTCTCTCACTCACTCTCTCTTTCTCTCTCAGTCTGTCTCTCACTCTCGCCACACCCTCTCTCTCTGCCTGTCTCTCCTTTTCTCTCTCTGTATCTCGCTCTCCCTCTCTCTCCATCTCTCCCTCTGTCTCTCTCTCTCTCACTCTGTTCCTCTCTCTTCCTCTCTCTGTTTCTCTCTCTGTCTCTCTCTCCCACTGTTCCTCTCTCACTCTCTCCCCACCCTCTCTCTCTCTCTTGCTGTCTCTCTCCCTCCCTCTCCCTCTCTCCCCACCCTCTCTCTCTCTCTCTGTCTCAGCCCCCCCTCTCTCTTTCTCTCTCTGTCTCACTCTCTTTCTCTCTGTCTCTGTCTCTCTCTCACTCTCTGTTCCTCTCACTCCCTCCCCCCTCTCTCTTTCTGTTTCTCACTCTCTCCCCACTCTCCCTCTCTCTGTCTCGCTCTCCTTCTCTGTCTCTGTCTCTCTCTCACTCTCCCCACCCTCTCTCTCTGCCTGTCTCTCCTTCTCTCTCTCTGTATCTCGCTCTCCCTCTCTCTGTCTCTCTCCCTCTCTCTCCATCTCTCTCCCTCTGTCTCTCTCCCACTCTCTACCTCTCCCTCTTTCTCTGTTCCTCTCTCTGCCTGCCTCTTTTGTCTTTCTCACTCTCTCTCTTGCCCTCCCTCTCTGTCTGTCTCTCACTCACTCCCTGATCCTCTCTCTCTCACTCTCTGTCCCCCTCTCTCTCAGTCTCTCTCACTGTCTGTTCATCTCTCTCACTCTCTCCCCACTCTCTCTTTCTGTCTCTCTCCCTTTTTCTCTCTCTCCCCCTCTGTCTCTCCCTCTCCCTCTCCCTTTCAGTCTCTCTCCACCCTCTCTCTCTCTACGTGTCTCTCTGTCTCTCTCCTTCTCTCTCTGTGTATCTCGCTCTCCCTCTCTCTGTCTCTCTCTCTCTCTGTTCCTCGCTCTCTGCCTGTTTCTCTGTCTCTCTCACTCTCTCTCTTGCTCTCCCACTCTCTCTGTCTCTCTCTCCCACTGTTCCTCTCTCACTCTCTCCCCACCCTCTCTCTCTCTCTTGCTGTCTCTCTCCCTCCCTCTCCCTCTCTCCCCACCCTCTCTCTCTCTCTCTGTCTCAGCCCCCCCTCTCTCTTTCTCTCTCTGTCTCACTCTCTTTCTCTCTGTCTCTGTCTCTCTCTCACTCTCTGTTCCTCTCACTCCCTCCCCCCTCTCTCTTTCTGTTTCTCACTCTCTCCCCACTCTCCCTCTCTCTGTCTCGCTCTCTTTCTCTGTCTCTGTCTCTCTCTCACTCTCCCCACCCTCTCTCTCTGCCTGTCTCTTCTCTCTCTCTGTATCTCGCTCTCCCTCTCTCTGTCTCTCCCTCTCCCACCATGTCTCTCCCACTGTCTCTCTCCCACTCTCTACCTCTCCCTCTTCCTCTCTCACTCTCTCCCTCCCTCTCTCTCTGTTCCTCTCTCTGCCTGCCTCTTTTGTCTTTCTCACTCTCTCCCCACCCTCTCTGTCTCTCCTTCTCTCTTCCTCTCTCCCTCTGTCTCTCCCACGTTTCCTCTCTGCCTCTCCACCCTCACTCTGTCTCTCTCTTTCTGTCTCTCTCACTCTCTTTCTCTCTCTCCCCCCCTCTCTGTCTCTCCCTCTCTCTGTTCCTCTCTCTCTGCCTGTCTCTCTGTCTCTCTCACTCTCTCTCTTGTTTTCCCTCTCTGTCTCTCACTCACTCCCTGTTTCTCACTCTCTGTTCCGCTCTCTCTGCCTCTCTCCATCGCTATCTCTCTCCCTCTCTCTCTTCCTCTCTCCCTCTCTCTCACGCTCTCTCCATCACTCTGCCTCTCTCTCACTCACTCTCTCTTTCTCTCTCAGTCTGTCTCTCACTCTCGCCACACCCTCTCTCTCTCTGCCTGTCTCTCCTTTTCTCTCTCTGTATCTCGCTCTCCCTCTCTCTCCATCTCTCCCTCTGTCTCTCTCTCTCACTCTGTTCCTCTCTCATCCTCTCTCTGTTTCTCTCTCTGTCTCTCTCTCACTGTTCCTCTCTCCCTCTCATTGTCTCTCTCACTCTCTCCCCACCCTCTGTCTCTATCTCTCTCTGTCTCTCTCCCACTCACTCTCCCTCTCTCTCCCTCTCTCTCACTCTCTCCCCACCCTCTCTGTCTCTCCTTCTCTCTCTCTTCCTCTCTCCCTCTGTCTCTCCCACGTTTCCTCTCTGCCTCTCCACCCTCACTCTGACTCTCTCTTTCTGTCTCTCTCACTCTCTTTCTCTCTCTCCCCCCCTCTCTGTCTCTCCCTCTCTCTGTTCCTCTCTCTCTGCCTGTCTCTCTGTCTCTCTCACTCTCTCTCTTGTTTTCCCTCTCTGTCTCTCACTCACTCCCTGTTTCTCACTCTCTGTTCCGCTCTCTCTGCCTCTCTCCATCGCTATCTCTCTCCCTCTCTCTTCCTCTCTCCCTCTCTCTCACGCTCTCTCCATCACTCTGCCTCTCTCTCACTCACTCTCTCTTTCTCTCTCAGTCTGTCTCTCACTCTCGCCACACCCTCTCTCTCTGCCTGTCTCTCCTTTTCTCTCTCTGTATCTCGCTCTCCCTCTCTCTCCATCTCTCCCTCTGTCTCTCTCTCTCACTCTGTTCCTCTCTCTTCCTCTCTCTGTTTCTCTCTCTGTCTCTCTCTCCCACTGTTCCTCTCTCACTCTCTCCCCACCCTCTCTCTCTCTCTTGCTGTCTCTCTCCCTCCCTCTCCCTCTCTCCCCACCCTCTCTCTCTCTCTGTCTCAGCCCCCCCTCTCTCTTTCTCTCTCTGTCTCACTCTCTTTCTCTCTGTCTCTGTCTCTCTCTCACTCTCTGTTCCTCTCACTCCCTCCCCCCTCTCTCTTTCTGTTTCTCACTCTCTCCCCACTCTCCCTCTCTCTGTCTCGCTCTCTTTCTCTGTCTCTGTCTCTCTCTCACTCTCCCCACCCTCTCTCTCTGCCTGTCTCTCCTTCTCTCTCTCTGTATCTCGCTCTCCCTCTCTCTGTCTCTCTCCCTCACTCTCCATCTCTCTCCCTCTGTCTCTCTCCCACTCTCTACCTCTCCCTCTTCCTCTCTCACTCTCTCCCTCCCTCTCTCTCTGTTCCTCTCTCTGCCTGCCTCTTTTGTCTTTCTCACTCTCTCCCCACCCTCTCTGTCTCTCCTTCTCTCTCTCTCCCTCTCTCCCTCTGTCTCTCCCACGTTTCCTCTCTGCCTCTCCACCCTCACTCTGTCTCTCTCTTTCTGTCTCTCTCACTCTCTTTCTCTCTCTCCCCCCCTCTCTGTCTCTCCCTCTCTCTGTTCCTCTCTCTCTGCCTGTCTCTCTGTCTCTCTCACTCTCTCTCTTGTTTTCCCTCTCTGTCTCTCACTCACTCCCTGTTTCTCACTCTCTGTTCCGCTCTCTCTGCCTCTCTCCATCGCTATCTCTCTCCCTCTCTCTCTTCCTCTCTCCCTCTCTCTCACGCTCTCTCCATCACTCTGCCTCTCTCTCACTCACTCTCTCTTTCTCTCTCAGTCTGTCTCTCACTCTCGCCACACCCTCTCTCTCTGCCTGTCTCTCCTTTTCTCTCTCTGTATCTCGCTCTCCCTCTCTCTCCATCTCTCCCTCTGTCTCTCTCTCTCACTCTGTTCCTCTCTCTTCCTCTCTCTGTTTCTCTCTCTGTCTCTCTCTCACTGTTCCTCTCTCCCTCTCATTGTCTCTCTCACTCTCTCCCCACCCTCTGTCTCTATCTCTCTCTGTCTCTCTCCCACTCACTCTCCCTCTCTCTCACTCTCTCCCCACCCTCTCTGTCTCTCCTTCTCTCTCTCTTCCTCTCTCCCTCTGTCTCTCCCAAGTTTCCTCTCTGCCTCTCCACCCTCACTCTGTCTCTCTCTTTCTGTCTCTCTCACTCTCTTTCTCTCTCTCCCCCCCTCTCTGTCTCTCCCTCTCTCTGTTCCTCTCTCTCTGCCTCTCTGTCTCTCTCACTCTCTCTTGTTTTCCCTCTCTGTCTCTCACTCACTCCCTGTTTCTCACTCTCTGTTCCGCTCTCTCTGCCTCTCTCCATCGCTATCTCTCTCCCTCTCTCTCTTCCTCTCTCCCTCTTTCTCACGCTCTCTCCATCACTCTGCCTCTCTCTCACTCACTCTCTCTTTCTCTCTCAGTCTGTCTCTCACTCTCGCCACACCCTCTCTCTCTGCCTGTCTCTCCTTTTCTCTCTCTGTATCTCGCTCTCCCTCTCTCTCCATCTCTCCCTCTGTCTCTCTCTCTCACTCTGTTCCTCTCTCTTCCTCTCTCTGTTTCTCTCTCTGTCTCTCTCTCCCACTGTTCCTCTCTCACTCTCTCCCCACCCTCTCTCTCTCTCTTGCTGTCTCTCTCCCTCCCTCTCCCTCTCTCCCCACCCTCTCTCTCTCTCTCTGTCTCAGCCCCCCCTCTCTCTTTCTCTCTCTGTCTCACTCTCTTTCTCTCTGTCTCTGTCTCTCTCTCACTCTCTGTTCCTCTCACTCCCTCCCCCCTCTCTCTTTCTGTTTCTCACTCTCTCCCCACTCTCCCTCTCTCTGTCTCGCTCTCCTTCTCTGTCTCTGTCTCTCTCTCACTCTCCCCACCCTCTCTCTCTGCCTGTCTCTCCTTCTCTCTCTCTGTATCTCGCTCTCCCTCTCTCTGTCTCTCTCCCTCTCTCTCCATCTCTCTCCCTCTGTCTCTCTCCCACTCTCTACCTCTCCCTCTTCCTCTCTCACTCTCTCCCTCCCTCTCTCTCTGTTCCTCTCTCTGCCTGCCTCTTTTGTCTTTCTCACTCTCTCTCTTGCCCTCCCTCTCTGTCTGTCTCTCACTCACTCCCTGATCCTCTCTCTCTCACTCTCTGTCCCCCTCTCTCTCAGTCTCTCTCACTGTCTGTTCATCTCTCTCACTCTCTCCCCACTCTCTCTTTCTGTCTCTCTCCCTTTTTCTCTCTCTCCCCCTCTGTCTCTCCCTCTCCCTCTCCCTTTCAGTCTCTCTCCACCCTCTCTCTCTCTACGTGTCTCTGTCTCTCTCACTCTCTCTCTTGCTCTCCCACTCTCTCTGTCTCTCTCTCCCACTGTTCCTCTCTCACTCTCTCCCCACCCTCTCTCTCTCTCTTGCTGTCTCTCTCCCTCCCTCTCCCTCTCTCCCCACCCTCTCTCTCTCTCTGTCTCAGCCCCCCCTCTCTCTTTCTCTCTCTGTCTCACTCTCTTTCTCTCTGTCTCTGTCTCTCTCTCACTCTCTGTTCCTCTCACTCCCTCCCCCCTCTCTCTTTCTGTTTCTCACTCTCTCCCCACTCTCCCTCTCTCTGTCTCGCTCTCTTTCTCTGTCTCTGTCTCTCTCTCACTCTCCCCACCCTCTCTCTCTGCCTGTCTCTCCTCTCTCTCTGTATCTCGCTCTCCCTCTCTCTGTCTCTCTCCCTCTCCCACCATCTCTCTCCCACTGTCTCTCTCCCACTCTCTACCTCTCCCTCTTCCTCTCTCACTCTCTCCCTCCCTCTCTCTCTGTTCCTCTCTCTGCCTGCCTCTTTTGTCTTTCTCACTCTCTCCCCACCCTCTCTGTCTCTCCTTCTCTCTCTCTTCCTCTCTCCCTCTGTCTCTCCCACGTTTCCTCTCTGCCTCTCCACCCTCACTCTGTCTCTCTCTTTCTGTCTCTCTCACTCTCTTTCTCTCTCTCCCCCCCTCTCTGTCTCTCCCTCTCTCTGTTCCTCTCTCTCTGCCTGTCTCTCTGTCTCTCTCACTCTCTCTCTTGTTTTCCCTCTCTGTCTCTCACTCACTCCCTGTTACTCTCTGTTCCGCTCTCTCTGCCTCTCTCCATCGCTATCTCTCTGCCTCTCTCTTCCTCTCTCCCTCTCTCTCACGCTCTCTCCATCACTCTGCCTCTCTCTCACTCACTCTCTCTTTCTCTCTCAGTCTGTCTCTCACTCTCGCCACACCCTCTCTCTCTGCCTGTCTCTCCTTTTCTCTCTCTGTATCTCGCTCTCCCTCTCTCTCCATCTCTCCCTCTGTCTCTCTCTCTCTCACTCTGTTCCTCTCTCTGTTTCTCTCTCTGTCTCTCTCTCCCACTGTTCCTCTCTCACTCTCTCCCCACCCTCTCTCTCTCTCTTGCTGTCTCTCTCCCTCCCTCTCCCTCTCTCCCCACCCTCTCTCTCTCTCTCTCTGTCTCAGCCCCCCCTCTCTCTTTCTCTCTCTGTCTCACTCTCTTTCTCTCTGTCTCTGTCTCTCTCTCACTCTCTGTTCCTCTCACTCCCTCCCCCCTCTCTCTTTCTGTTTCTCACTCTCTCCCCACTCTCCCTCTCTCTGTCTCGCTCTCTTTCTCTGTCTCTGTCTCTCTCTCACTCTCCCCACCCTCTCTCTCTCTGCCTGTCTCTCCTTCTCTCTCTCTGTATCTCGCTCTCCCTCTCTCTGTCTCTCTCCCTCTCTCTCCATCTCTCTCCCTCTGTCTCTCTCCCACTCTCTACCTCTCCCTCTTCCTCTCTCACTCTCTCCCTCCCTCTCTCTCTGTTCCTCTCTCTGCCTGCCTCTTTTGTCTTTCTCACTCTCTCTCTTGCCCTCCCTCTCTGTCTGTCTCTCACTCACTCCCTGATCCTCTCTCTCTCACTCTCTGTCCCCCTCTCTCTCAGTCTCTCTCACTGTCTGTTCATCTCTCTCACTCTCTCCCCACTCTCTCTTTCTGTCTCTCTCCCTTTTTCTCTCTCTCCCCCTCTGTCTCTCCCTCTCCCTCTCCCTTTCAGTCTCTCTCCACCCTCTCTCTCTCTACGTGTCTCTCTGTCTCTCTCCTTCTCTCTCTGTGTATCTCGCTCTCCCTCTCTCTGTCTCTCTCTCTCTCTGTTCCTCGCTCTCTGCCTGTTTCTCTGTCTCTCTCACTCTCTCTCTTGCTCTCCCACTCTCTCTGTCTCTCTCTCCCACTGTTCCTCTCTCACTCCCCACCCTCTCTCTCTCTCTTGCTGTCTCTCTCCCTCCCTCGCCCTCTCTCCCCACCCTCTCTCTCTCTCTGTCTCAGCCCCCCCTCTCTCTTTCTCTCTCTGTCACTCTCTTTCTCTCTGTCTCTGTCTCTCTCTCACTCTCTGTTCCTCTCACTCCCTCCCCCCTCTCTCTTTCTGTTTCTCACTCTCTCCCCACTCTCCCTCTCTCTGTCTCGCTCTCTTTCTCTGTCTCTGTCTCTCTCTCACTCTCCCCACCCTCTCTCTCTGCCTGTCTCTCCTCTCTCTCTGTATCTCGCTCTCCCTCTCTCTGTCTCTCTCCCTCTCCCTCCATCTCTCTCCCACTCTCTACCTCTCCCTCTTCCTCTCTCACTCTCTCCCTCCCTCTCTCTCTGTTCCTCTCTCTGCCTGCCTCTTTTGTCTTTCTCACTCTCTCCCCACCCTCTCTGTCTCTCCTTCTCTCTCTCTTCCTCTCTCCCTCTGTCTCTCCCACGTTTCCTCTCTGCCTCTCCACCCTCACTCTGTCTCTCTCTTTCTGTCTCTCTCACTCTCTTTCTCTCTCTCCCCCCTCTCTGTCTCACCCTCTCTCTGTTCCTCTCTCTCTGCCTGTCTCTCTGTCACTCTCACTCTCTCTCTTGTTTTCCCTCTCTGTCTCTCACTCACTCCCTGTTTCTCACTCTCTGTTCCGCTCTCTCTGCCTCTCTCCATCGCTATCTCTCTCCATCTCTCTGTCTCTCTCTTTCTGTCTCACTCCCTTCCTCTCTCTCCCCCCTCTCTATCTCTCTCCCTCTCCCTCTCACTCAATCACTCACTCCCTCTCCCTCTGTCTTGATCTGTCTCTCCCTCTCTCTCTGACTCCCTCTCTCTCACTCTCTCCCCACCCTGTCTCTCTCCCTGTCTGTCTCCCTCTCTTTCTCTCTGCCTCTGTCTCTCTCTCTCACTGTTCCTCTCTCCCTCTTATTGTCTCTCTCACTCTCTCCCCACCCTCTCTGTCTCTCCTTCTCTCTCTCTTCCTCTCTCCCTCTGTCTCTCCCACGTTTCCTCTCTGCCTCTCCACCCTCACTCTGTCTCTCTCTTTCTGTCTCTCTCACTCTCTTTCTCTCTCTCTGTGTATCTCTCTCTCCTTCTCTCTCT
Organism: Hemitrygon akajei; assembly: GCF_048418815.1. Classification (NCBI taxonomy): domain Eukaryota; kingdom Metazoa; phylum Chordata; class Chondrichthyes; order Myliobatiformes; family Dasyatidae; genus Hemitrygon; species Hemitrygon akajei. The sequence goes on along the minus strand of NW_027331925.1, from coordinate 7,598,659 downwards.
TCCTCTCTATCTGTCTCTCTCTCCCTCTTTTCCTCTCCCTTTTTTCCTCTCTCTGCCTCTCTCCCCTCTCTCTCTCTCCCTCTCTGTCTCTCTCCCTCCTTCTCTCTGTCTCTCTCTCACTCTCTGTTCCTCTCTCTCTGTCTCTCTTTCTGTCTCTCTCCCTCTCCCTGTCTCACTCTCTCCCCACCCTCTCTGTCTCTCTCTCTGCCTGTCTCTCTGTCTCTTTCCCTCTCTCCCTCTGCCTCTCTCTGTCTCTCTCTTTCGCTCTCCCTCCCTCTCTTTCTGTCTCTCTGTCTCTCTTCCTCTCTCTCTCTCCCTCTCTCTCTCACTCTTCCCACCCTCTGTCTCTCTCCCTCTCTCTCTCACTCTGTTCCTCTCTCCCCTCTCCCTCTATCTCTCTCCCTCTGTCTCTCTCTATCTCTCCCTCTCCCTCTCTCTCACTCTCTCCCCACCCTCTCTCTGTCTCTTTTCCTCTCTCACTGCCTGTCTCTGACTCTCACTCTCTCTCTTGCCCTCCCTCTCTCTCTGTCTCTCTCACTCCCTGTTCCTCTCTTTCTCTCACTCTCTCCTTCTCTCTGTCCCCCTCTCTCAATTCTCTCTGTCTCCCTCTCCCTCTCTCTCCCTCTCTCTCCCTCTCGTTCTCACTCTCTTCCTCTCTCAGTCTCTCTCTGTTCCTCTCTCTGTCTCTCTCTCTCTCCCTCTCTCCTTCTCTCCCCACTCTCTCTCTGTCTTTCTGTCAATCACTCTCTCCCCACGCGCTCTCTGTCTCTCACCCTCTCTGTCTCTCTCCCTCTTTCTCTGTCTCCCTCTCTTTCTCTGTCTCTCTCTCGCTCTCTCCTACTCTCCCCACCCTCTCTCTCTCTGTCTGTCTCTCTTTCTCTCTGTATCTTGCTCTCCCTCTCTCCCTGTCTCTCTCCCTCTCTCTCTCACTGTTCCTCTCTCTCTCCCTCTGTCTCTCTCCCTCCCTCTCCCTCTCTCCCCATCCTCTCTCTCTCTTTGTCTCTCCCTCTCTCTGCCCCTCTCTCTCTTTGCCTCTCTGTCTCACTCTCTCTCCAACACCCTCTCTGTCTCTCTCCCTCTCTCCGCCCCACTCTCTCTCTCTCTCACACTCCCTGTTCCTCTCTCTGTCAATCTCTCTCCCTCTCTCTCTCTCTGTCTGTCTCTCCCACTTTTCCTCCCTCTCTGCCTCTCTCCCTCTCTCTGTCTCTCTTTCTGTCTCACTCCCTTCCTCTCTCTCCCCCCTCTCTCTATCTCTCTCTCTCCCTCTCCCTCTCACTCAATCACTCACTCCCTCTCCCTCTGTCTTGATCTGTCTCTCCCTCTCTCTCACTCTCTCCCCACCCTGTCTCTCTCCCTGTCTGTCTCCCTCTCTTTCTCTCTGCCTCTGTCTCTCTCTCTCACTGTTCCTCTCTCCCTCTCACTGTCTCTCTCACTCTCTCCCCACCCTCTGTCTCTCTCCCTCTCTCTGTCTCTCTCACTCTGTTCCTCTTTCACCCTCTCTCTCTATCTCTCTCCCTCTGTCTCTCTCTATCTCTCTCTGTCTCTCTCCCACTCACTCTCCCTCTCTCTCTCTCCCTCTCTCTCACTCTCTCCCCACCCTCTCTGTCTCTCTCCTTCTCTCTCTCTTCCTCTCTCCCTCTGTCTTTCCGACGTTTCCTCTCTGCCTCTCTCCCCCCCTCACTCTGTCTCTCTCTTTCTGTCTCTCTCACTCTCTTTCTCTCTCTCTCCCCCTCTCTGTCTCTCCCTCTCTGTTCCTCTCTCTCTGCCTGTCTCTCTGTCTCTCTCACTCTCTCTCTCTTGCTTTCCCTCTCTGTCTCTCACTCACTCCCTGTTTCTCACTCTCTGTTCCGCTCTCTCTGCCTCTCTCCATCGCTATCTCTCTCCCTCTCTCTCTTCCTCTCTCCCTCTCTCTCACGCTCTCTCCATCACTCTGCCTCTCTCTCACTCTCTCTTTCTCTCTCAGTCTGTCTCTCACTCTCGCCACACCCTCTCTCTCTGCCTGTCTCTCCTTTTCTCTCTCGGTATCTCGCTCTCCCTCACTCTCCATCTCTCCCTCTGTCTCTCTCTCTCACTCTCTGTCCCCCTCTCTCTCAGTCTCTCTCACTGTCTGTTCATCTCTCTCACTCTCTCCCCACTCTCTCTTTCTGTCTCTCTCCCTTTTTCTCTCTCTCCCCCCTCTGTCTCTCCCTCTCCCTCTCCCTTTCAGTCTCTCTCCACCCTCTCTCTCTCTACGTGTCTCTCTGTCTCTCTCCTTCTCTCTCTGTGTATCTCGCTCTCCCTCTCTCTGTCTCTCTCTCTCTCTGTTCCTCGCTCTCTGCCTGTTTCTCTGTCTCTCTCACTCTCTCTCTTGCTCTCCCACTCTCTCTGTCTCTCTCTCCCACTGTTCCTCTCTCACTCTCTCCCCACCCTCTCTCTCTCTCTTGCTGTCTCTCTCCCTCCCTCTCCCTCTCTCCCCACCCTCTCTCTCTCTCTGTCTCAGCCCCCCCTCTCTCTTTCTCTCTCTGTCTCACTCTCTTTCTCTCTGTCTCTGTCTCTCTCTCACTCTCTGTTCCTCTCACTCCCTCCCCCCTCTCTCTTTCTGTTTCTCACTCTCTCCCCACTCTCCCTCTCTCTGTCTCGCTCTCTTTCTCTGTCTCTGTCTCTCTCTCACTCTCCCCACCCTCTCTCTCTGCCTGTCTCTCCTCTCTCTCTGTATCTCGCTCTCCCTCTCTCTGTCTCTCTCCCTCTCCCACCATCTCTCTCCCACTGTTTCTCTCCCACTCTCTACCTCTCCCTCTTCCTCTCTCACTCTCTCCCTCCCTCTCTCTCTGTTCCTCTCTCTGCCTGCCTCTTTTGTCTTTCTCACTCTCTCCCCACCCTCTCTGTCTCTCCTTCTCTCTCTCTTCCTCTCTCCCTCTGTCTCTCCCACGTTTCCTCTCTGCCTCTCCACCCTCACTCTGTCTCTCTCTTTCTGTCTCTCTCACTCTCTTTCTCTCTCTCCCCCCCTCTCTGTCTCTCCCTCTCTCTGTTCCTCTCTCTCTGCCTGTCTCTCTGTCTCTCTCACTCTCTCTCTTGTTTTCCCTCTCTGTCTCTCACTCACTCCCTGTTACTCTCTGTTCCGCTCTCTCTGCCTCTCTCCATCGCTATCTCTCTGCCTCTCTCTTCCTCTCTCCCTCTCTCTCACGCTCTCTCCATCACTCTGCCTCTCTCTCACTCACTCTCTCTTTCTCTCTCAGTCTGTCTCTCACTCTCGCCACACCCTCTCTCTCTGCCTGTCTCTCCTTTTCTCTCTCTGTATCTCGCTCTCCCTCTCTCTCCATCTCTCCCTCTGTCTCTCTCTCTCTCACTCTGTTCCTCTCTCTGTTTCTCTCTCTGTCTCTCTCTCCCACTGTTCCTCTCTCACTCTCTCCCCACCCTCTCTCTCTCTCTTGCTGTCTCTCTCCCTCCCTCTCCCTCTCTCCCCACCCTCTCTCTCTCTCTCTCTGTCTCAGCCCCCCCTCTCTCTTTCTCTCTCTGTCTCACTCTCTTTCTCTCTGTCTCTGTCTCTCTCTCACTCTCTGTTCCTCTCACTCCCTCCCCCCTCTCTCTTTCTGTTTCTCACTCTCTCCCCACTCTCCCTCTCTCTGCCTGTCTCTCCTTCTCTCTCTCTGTATCTCGCTCTCCCTCTCTCTGTCTCTCTCCCTCTCTCTCCATCTCTCTCCCTCTGTCTCTCTCCCACTCTCTACCTCTCCCTCTTCCTCTCTCACTCTCTCCCTCCCTCTCTCTCTGTTCCTCTCTCTGCCTGCCTCTTTTGTCTTTCTCACTCTCTCTCTTGCCCTCCCTCTCTGTCTGTCTCTCACTCACTCCCTGATCCTCTCTCTCTCACTCTCTGTCCCCCTCTCTCTCAGTCTCTCTCACTGTCTGTTCATCTCTCTCACTCTCTCCCCACTCTCTCTTTCTGTCTCTCTCCCTTTTTCTCTCTCTCCCCCTCTGTCTCTCCCTCTCCCTCTCCCTTTCAGTCTCTCTCCACCCTCTCTCTCTCTACGTGTCTCTCTGTCTCTCTCCTTCTCTCTCTGTGTATCTCGCTCTCCCTCTCTCTGTCTCTCTCTCTCTCTGTTCCTCGCTCTCTGCCAGTTTCTCTGTCTCTCTCACTCTCTCTCTTGCTCTCCCACTCTCTCTGTCTCTCTCTCCCCACTGTTCCTCTCTCACTCCCCACCCTCTCTCTCTCTCTTGCTGTCTCTCTCCCTCCCTCTCCCTCTCTCCCCACCCTCTCTCTCTCTCTGTCTCAGCCCCCCCTCTCTCTTTCTCTCTCTGTCACTCTCTTTCTCTCTGTCTCTGTCTCTCTCTCACTCTCTGTTCCTCTCACTCCCTCCCCCCTCTCTCTTTCTGTTTCTCACTCTCTCCCCACTCTCCCTCTCTCTGTCTCGCTCTCTTTCTCTCTCTGTCTCTCTCTCACTCTCCCCACCCTCTCTCTCTGCCTGTCTCTCCTCTCTCTCTGTATCTCGCTCTCCCTCTCTCTGTCTCTCTCCCTCTCCCTCCATCTCTCTCCCACTCTCTACCTCTCCCTCTTCCTCTCTCACTCTCTCCCTCCCTCTCTCTCTGTTCCTCTCTCTGCCTGCCTCTTTTGTCTTTCTCACTCTCACCCCCACCCTCTCTGTCTCTCCTTCTCTCTCTCTTCCTCTCTCCCTCTGTCTCTCCCACGTTTCCTCTCTGCCTCTCCACCCTCACTGTCTCTCTCTTTCTGTCTCTCTCACTCTCTTTCTCTCTCTCCCCCCCTCTCTGTCTCTCCCTCTCTCTGTTCCTCTCTCTCTGCCTGTCTCTCTGTCTCTCTCACTCTCTCTCTTGTTTTCCCTCTCTGTCTCTCACTCACTCCCTGTTTCTCACTCTCTGTTCCGCTCTCTCTGCCTCTCTCCATCGCTATCTCTCTCCATCTCTCTGTCTCTCTCTTTCTGTCTCACTCCCTTCCTCTCTCTCCCCCCTCTCTATCTCTCTCCCTCTCCCTCTCACTCAATCACTCACTCCCTCTCCCTCTGTCTTGATCTGTCTCTCCCTCTCTCTCTGACTCCCTCTCTCTCACTCTCTCCCCACCCTGTCTCTCTCCCTGTCTGTCTCCCTCTCTTTCTCTCTGCCTCTGTCTCTCTCTCTCACTGTTCCTCTCTCCCTCTTATTGTCTCTCTCACTCTCTCCCCACCCTCTCTGTCTCTCCTTCTCTCTCTCTTCCTCTCTCCCTCTGTCTCTCCCACGTTTCCTCTCTGCCTCTCCACCCTCACTCTGTCTCTCTCTTTCTGTCTCTCTCACTCTCTTTCTCTCTCTCTGTGTATCTCTCTCTCCTTCTCTCTCTTCCTCTCTATCTGTCTCTCTCTCCCTCTTTTCCTCTCCCTTTTTTCCTCTCTCTGCCTCTCTCCCCTCTCTCTCTCTCTCCCTCTCTGTCTCTCTCCCTCCTTCTCTCTGTCTCTCTCTCACTCTCTGTTCCTCCCTCTCTGTCTCTCTCTCTGCCTGTCTCTCTGTCTCTTTCCCTCTCTCCCTCTGCCTCTCTCTGTCTCTCTCTTTCGCTCTCCCTCCCTCTCTTTCTGTCTCTCTGTCTCTCTTCCCCTCTCTCTCTCTCCCTCTCTCTCTCACTCTTCCCACCCTCTGTCTCTCTCCCTCTCTCTCCATCTCTCTCCCTCTGTCTCTCTCCCACTCTCTACCTCTCCCTCTTCCTCTCTCACTCTCTCCCTCCCTCTCTCTCTGTTCCTCTCTCTGCCTGCCTCTTTTGTCTTTCTCACTCTCTCTCTTGCCCTCCCTCTCTGTCTGTCTCTCACTCACTCCCTGATCCTCTCTCTCTCACTCTCTGTCCCCCTCTCTCTCAGTCTCTCTCACTGTCTGTTCATCTCTCTCACTCTCTCCCCACTCTCTCTTTCTGTCTCTCTCCCTTTTTCTCTCTCTCCCCCTCTGTCTCTCCCTCTCCCTCTCCCTTTCAGTCTCTCTCCACCCTCTCTCTCTCTACGTGTCTCTCTGTCTCTCTCCTTCTCTCTCTGTGTATCTCGCTCTCCCTCTCTCTGTCTCTCTCTCTCTGTTCCTCGCTCTCTGCCTGTTTCTCTGTCTCTCTCACTCTCTCTCTTGCTCTCCCACTCTCTCTGTCTCTCTCTCCCACTGTTCCTCTCTCACTCTCTCCCCACCCTCTCTCTCTCTCTTGCTGTCTCTCTCCCTCCCTCTCCCTCTCTCCCCACCCTCTCTCTCTCTCTGTCTCAGCCCCCCCTCTCTCTTTCTCCATCTGTCTCACTCTCTTTCTCTCTGTCTCTGTCTCTCTCTCACTCTCTGTTCCTCTCACTCCCTCCCCCCTCTCTCTTTCTGTTTCTCACTCTCTCCCCACTCTCCCTCTCTCTGTCTCGTTCTCTTTCTCTGTCTCTGTCTCTCTCTCACTCTCCCCACCCTCTCTCTCTGCCTGTCTCTCCTCTCTCTCTGTATCTCGCTCTCCCTCTCTCTGTCTCTCTCCCTCTCCCTCCATCTCTCTCCCACTGTCTCTCTCCCACTCTCTACCTCTCCCTCTTCCTCTCACTCTCTCCCTCCCTCTCTCTCTGTTCCTCTCTCTGCCTGCCTCTTTTGTCTTTCTCACTCTCTCCCCACCCTCTCTGTCTCTCCTTCTCTCTCACTTCCTCTCTCCCTCTGTCTCTCCCACGTTTCCTCTCTGCCTCTCCACCCTCACTCTGTCTCTCTCTTTCTGTCTCTCTCACTCTCTTTCTCTCTCTCCCCCCCTCTCTGTCTCTCCCTCTCTCTGTTCCTCTCTCTCTGCCTGTCTCTCTGTCTCTCTCACTCTCTCTCTTGTTTTCCCTCTCTGTCTCTCACTCACTCCCTGTTTCTCACTCTCTGTTCCGCTCTCTCTGCCTCTCTCCATCGCTATCTCTCTCCCTCTCTCTCTTCCTCTCTCCCTCTCTCTCACGCTCTCTCCATCACTCTGCCTCTCTCTCACTCACTCTCTCTTTCTCTCTCAGTCTGTCTCTCACTCTCGCCACACCCTCTCTCTCTGCCTGTCTCTCCTTTTCTCTCTCTGTCTCTCTCACTCTGTTCCTCTCTCTTCCTCTCTCTGTTTCTCTCTCTGTCTCTCTCTCTCACTGTTCCTCTCTCCCTCTCATTGTCTCTCTCACTCTCTCCCCACCCTCTGTCTCTATCTCTCTCTGTCTCTCTCCCACTCACTCTCCCTCTCTCTCCCTCTCTCTCACTCTCTCCCCACCCTCTCTCTGTCTCTTTTCCTCTCTCACTGCCTGTCTCTCTGACTCTCACTCTCTCTCTTGCCCTCCCTCTCTCTCTGTCTCTCTCAATCCCTGTACCTCTCTTTCTCTCACTCTCTCCTTCTCTCTGTCCCCCTCTCTCAATTCTCTCTGTCTCCCTCTCCCTTTGTCTTAATTGGTCTCTCCCTCTCTCTCCCTCTCGTTCTCACTCTCTTCCTCTCTCAGTCTCTCTCTGTTCCTCTCTCTGTCTCTCTCTCTCTCACTCTCTCCTTCTCTCTGTCCCCCTCTCTCAATTCTCTCTGTCTCCCTCTCCCTCTCTCTCCCTCTCTCTCCCTCTCGTTCTCACTCTCTTCCTCTCTCAGTCTCTCTCTGTTCCTCTCTCTGTCTCTCTCTCTCTCCCTCTCTCCTTCTCTCCCCACTCTCTCTCTGTCTTTCTGTCAATCACTCTCTCCCCACGCGCTCTCTGTCTCTCACCCTCTCTGTCTCTCTCCCTCTTTCTCTGTCTCCCTCTCTTTCTCTGTCTCTCTCTCGCTCTCTCCTACTCTCCCCACCCTCTCTCTCTCTGTCTGTCTCTCTTTCTCTCTGTATCTTGCTCTCCCTCTCTCCCTGTCTCTCTCCCTCTCTCTCTCACTGTTCCTCTCTCTCTCCCTCTGTCTCTCTCCCTCCCTCTCCCTCTCTCCCCATCCTCTCTCTCTCTTTGTCTCTCCCTCTCTCTGCCCCTCTCTCTCTTTGCCTCTCTGTCTCACTCTCTCTCCAACACCCTCTCTGTCTCTCTCCCTCTCTCCGCCCCACTCTCTCTCTCTCACTCCCTGTTCCTCTCTCTGTCAATCTCTCTCCCTCTCTCTCTCTCTGTCTGTCTCTCCCACTTTTCCTCCCTCTCTGCCTCTCTCCCTCTCTCTGTCTCTCTTTCTGTCTCACTCCCTTCCTCTCTCTCCCCCCTCTCTCTATCTCTCTCTCTCCATCTCCCTCTCACTCAATCACTCACTCCCTCTCCCTCTGTCTTGATCTGTCTCTCCCTCTCTCTCACTCTCTCCCCACCCTGTCTCTCTCCCTGTCTGTCTCCCTCTCTTTCTCTCTGCCTCTGTCTCTCTCTCTCACTGTTCCTCTCTCCCTCTCACTGTCTCTCTCACTCTCTCCCCACCCTCTGTCTCTCTCCCTCTCTCTGTCTCTCTCACTCTGTTCCTCTTTCACCCTCTCTCTCTATCTCTCTCCCTCTGTCTCTCTCTATCTCTCTCTGTCTCTCACCCACTCACTCTCCCTCTCTCTCTCCCTCTCTCTCACTCTCTCCCCACCCTCTCTGTCTCTCTCCTTCTCTCTCTCTTCCTCTCTCCCTCTGTCTTTCCGACGTTTCCTCTCTGCCTCTCTCCCCCCCCTCACTCTGTCTCTCTCTTTCTGTCTCTCTCACTCTCTTTCTCTCTCTCTCTCCCCCTCTCTGTCTCTCCCTCTCTGTTCCTCTCTCTCTGCCTGTCTCTCTGTCTCTCTCACTCTCTCTCTCTTGCTTTCCCTCTCTGTCTCTCACTCACTCCCTGTTTCTCACTCTCTGTTCCGCTCTCTCTGCCTCTCTCCATCGCTATCTCTCTCCCTCTCTCTCTTCCTCTCTCCCTCTCTCTCACGCTCTCTCCATCACTCTGCCTCTCTCTCACTCTCTCTTTCTCTCTCAGTCTGTCTCTCACTCTCGCCACACCCTCTCTCTCTGCCTGTCTCTCCTTTTCTCTCTCGGTATCTCGCTCTCCCTCACTCTCCATCTCTCCCTCTGTCTCTCTCTCTCACTCTGTCCCTCTCTCTTCCTCTCTCTGTTTCTCTCTCTGTCTCTCTCTCCCACTGTTCCTCTCTCACTCTCTCCCCACCCTCTCTCTCTCTCTCTTGCTGTCTCTCTCCCTCCCTCTCTCTCTCTCCCCACCCTCTCTCTCTCTCTCTGTCTCAGCCCCCCCTCTCTCTTTCTTTCTCTGTCTCACTCTTTCTCTCTGTCTCTGTCTCTCTCTCACTCTCTGTTCCTCTCACTCCCTCCCCCCTCTCTCTTTCTGTTTCTCACTCTCTCCCCACTCTCCCTCTCTCTGTCTCGCTCTCTTTCTCTGTCTCTGTCTCTCTCTCTCACTCTCCCCACCCTCTCTCTCTGCCTGTTTCTCCTTCTCTCTCTGTGTGTATCTCGCTCTCCCTCTCTCTGTCTCTCTCCCTCTCTATCCATCTCTCTCCCTCTGTCTCTCTATCTCTCCCTCTCCCTCTCTCTCACTCTCTCCCCACCCTCTCTCTGTCTCTTTTCCTCTCTCACTGCCTGTCTCTCTGACTCTCACTCTCTCTCTTGCCCTCCCTCTCTCTCTGTCTCTCTCACTCCCTGTTCCTCTCTTTCTCTCACTCTCTCCTTCTCTCTGTCCCCCTCTCTCAATTCTCTCTGTCTCCCTCTCCCTTTGTCTTAATTGGTCTCTCCCTCTCTCTCCCTCTCGTTCTCACTCTCTTCCTCTCTCAGTCTCTCTCTGTTCCTCTGTCTCTCTCTCTCTCTCCCTCTCTCCTTCTCTCCCCACTCTCTCTCTGTCTCTCTGTCAATCACTCTCTCCCCACGCGCTCTCTCTGACTCCCACCCTCTCTGTCTCTCTCCCTCTTTCTCTGTCTCCCTCTCTTTCTCTGTCTCTCTCTCGCTCTCTCCTACTCTCCCCAACCTCGCTCTCTCTCTCTGTGTCTCTCTTTCTCTCTGTATCTTGCTCTCCCTCTCTCCCTGTCTCTCTCCCTCTCTCTCTCACTGTTCCTCTCTCTCTCCCTCTCTGTCTCTCTCCCTCCCTCTCCCTCTCTCCCCATCCTCTCTCTCTCTTTGTCTCTCCCTCTCTCTGCCCCTCTCTCTCTTTGCCTCTCTGTCTCACTCTCTCTCCAACACCCTCTCTGTCTCTCTCCCTCTCTCCGCCCCACTCTCTCCCTCACACTCCCTGTTCCTCTCTCTGTCAATCTCTGTCCCTCTCTCTCTGTCTCTCTCCCTCTCTGTTCCTCTCTCTGTGTCTCTCTCCCTCTCTCTGTCTCTCTCTTTCGTTCTCACTCCCTTCCTCTCTCTCCCCCCTCTCTATCTCTCTCTCCCTCTCCCTCTCACTCAATCACTCACTCCCTCTCCCTCTGTCTTGATCTGTCTCTCCCTCTCTCTCTGACTCCCTCTCTCTCACTCTCTCCCCACCCTGTCTCTCTCCCTGTCTGTCTCCCTCTCTTTCTCTCTGCCTCTGTCTCTCTCTCTCACTGTTCCTCTCTCCCTCTCATTGTCTCTCTCACTCTGTCCCCACCCTCTCTGTCTCTCCTTCTCTCTCTCTTCCTCTCTCCCTCTGTCTCTCCCACGTTTCCTCTCTGCCTCTCCACCCTCACTCTGTCTCTCTCTTTCTGTCTCTCTCACTCTCTTTCTCTCTCTCCCCCCCTCTCTGTCTCTCCCTCTCTCTGTTCCTCGCTCTCTGCCTGTCTCTCTGTCTCTCTCACTCTCTCTCTTGTTTTCCCTCTCTGTCTCTCACACTCCCTGTTTCTCACTCTCTGTTCCGCTCTCTCTGCCTCCATCGCTATCTCTCTCCCTCTCTCTCTTCCTCTCTCCCTCTCTCTCACGCTCTCTCCATCACTCTGCCTCTCTCTCACTCACTCTCTCTTTCTCTCTCAGTCTGTCTCTCACTCTCGCCACACCCTCTCTCTCTGCCTGTCTCTCCTTTTCTCTCTCTGTATCTCGCTCTCCCTCTCTCTCCATCTCTCCCTCTGTCTCTCTCTCTCACTCTGTTCCTCTCTCTTCCTCTCTCTGTTTCTCTCTCTGTCTCTCTCTCTCACTGTTCCTCTCTCCCTCTCATTGTCTCTCTCACTCTCTCCCCACCCTCTGTCTCTATCTCTCTCTGTCTCTCTCCCATTCACTCTCCCTCTCTCTCCCTCTCTCTCACTCTCTCTGCACCCTCTCTGTCTCTCCTTCTCTCTCTCTTCCTCTCTCCCTCTGTCTCTCCCACGTTTCCTCTCTGCCTCTCCACCCTCACTCTGTCTCTCTCTTTCTGTCTCTCTCACTCTCGTTCTCTCTCCCCCCCTCTCTGTCTCTCCCTCTCTCTGTTCCTCTCTCTCTGTTCCTCTCTCTCTGCCTGTCTCTCTGTCTCTCTCACTCTCTCTCTTGTTTTCCCTCTCTGTCTCTCAGTCACTCCCTGTTTCTCACTCTCTGTTCCGCTCTCTCTGCCTCTCTCCATCGCTATCTCTCTCCCTCTCTCTTCCTCTCTCCCTCTCTCTCACGCTCTCTCCATCACTCTGCCTCTCTCTCACTCACTCTCTCTTTCTCTCTCAGTCTGTCTCTCACTCTCGCCACACCCTCTCTCTCTGCCTGTCTCTCCTTTTCTCTCTCTGTATCTCGCTCTCCCTCTCTCTCCATCTCTCCCTCTGTCTCTCTCTCTCACTCTGTTCCTCTCTCTTCCTCTCTCTGTTTCTCTCTCTGTCTCTCTCTCCCACTGTTCCTCTCTCACTCTCTCCCCACCCTCTCTCTCTCTCTTGCTGTCTCTCTCCCTCCCTCTCCCTCTCTCCCCACCCTCTCTCTCTCTCTGTCTCAGCCCCCCCTCTCTCTTTCTCTCTCTGTCTCACTCTCTTTCTCTCTGTCTCTGTCTCTCTCTCACTCTCTGTTCCTCTCACTCCCTCCCCCCTCTCTCTTTCTGTTTCTCACTCTCTCCCCACTCTCCCTCTCTCTGTCTCGCTCTCTTTCTCTGTCTCTGTCTCTCTCTCACTCTCCCCACCGTCTCTCTCTGCCTGTCTCTCCTTCTCTCTCTCTGTATCTCGCTCTCCCTCTCTCTGTCTCTCTCCCTCTCTCTCCATCTCTCTCCCTCAGTCTCTCTCCCACTCTCTACCTCTCCCTCTTCCTCTCTCACTCTCTCCCTCCCTCTCTCTCTGTTCCTCTCTCTGCCTGCCTCTTTTGTCTTTCTCACTCTCTCCTCACCCTCTCTGTCTCTCCTTCTCTCTCTCTTCCTCTCTCCCTGTGTCTCTCCCACGTTTCCTCTCTGCCTCTCCACCCTCACTCTGTCTCTCTCTTTCTGTCTCTCTCACTCTCTTTCTCTCTCTCCCCCCCTCTCTGTCTCTCCCTCTCTCTGTTCCTCTCTCTCTGCCTGTCTCTCTGTCTCTCTCACTCTCTCTCTTGTTTTCCCTCTCTGTCTCTCACTCACTCCCTGTTTCTCACTCTCTGTTCCGCTCTCTCTGCCTCTCTCCATCGCTATCTCTCTCCCTCTCTCTCTTCCTCTCTCCCTCTCTCTCACGCTCTCTCCATCACTCTGCCTCTCTCTCACTCACTCTCTATTTCTCTCTCAGTCTGTCTCTCACTCTCGCCACACCCTCTCTCTCTGCCTGTCTCTCCTTTTCTCTCTCTGTATCTCGCTCTCCCTCTCTCTCCATCTCTCCCTCTGTCTCTCTCTCTCACTCTGTTCCTCTCTCTTCCTCTCTCTGTTTCTCTCTCTGTCTCTCTCTCTCACTGTTCCTCTCTCCCTCTCATTGTCTCTCTCACTCTCTCCCCACCCTCTGTCTCTATCTCTCTCTGTCTCTCTCCCACTCACTCTCCCTCTCTCTCCCTCTCTCTCACTCTCTCCCCACCCTCTCTGTCTCTCCTTCTCTCTCTCTTCCTCTCTCCCTCTGTCTCTCCCACGTTTCCTCTCTGCCTCTCCACCCTCACTCTGTCTCTCTCTTTCTGTCTCTCTCACTCTCTTTCTCTCTCCCGCCCTCTCTGTCTCTCCCTCTCTCTGTTCCTCTCTCTCTGCCTGTCTCTCTGTCTCTCTCACTCTCTCTCTTGTTTTCCCTCTCTGTCTCTCACTCACTCCCTGTTTCTCACTCTCTGTTCCGCTCTCTCTGCCTCTCTCCATCGCTATCTCTCTCCCTCTCTCTCTTCCTCTCTCCCTCTCTCTCACGCTCTCTCCATCACTGCCTCTCTCTCACTCACTCTCTCTTTCTCTCTCAGTCTGTCTCTCACTCTCGCCACCCTCTCTCTCTGCCTGTCTCTCCTTTTCTCTCTCTGAATCTCGCTCTCCCTCTCTCTCCATCTCTCCCTCTGTCTCTCTCTCTCTCACTCTGTTCCTCTCTCTTCCTCTCTCTGTTTCTCTCTCTGTCTCTCTCTCCCACTGTTCCTCTCTCACTCTCTCCCCACCCTCTCTCTCTCTCTCTTGCTGTCTCTCTCCCTCCCTCTCCCTCTCTCCCCACCCTCTCTCTCTCTCTGTCTCAGCCCCCCCTCTCTCTTTCTCTCTCTGTCTCACTCTCTTTCTCTCTGTCTCTGTCTCTCTCTCACTCTCTGTTCCTCTCACTCCCTCCCCCCTCTCTCTTTCTGTTTCTCACTCTCTCCCCACTCTCCCTCTCTCTGTCTCGCTCTCCTTCTCTGTCTCTGTCTCTCTCTCACTCTCCCCACCCTCTCTCTCTGCCTGTCTCTCCTTCTCTCTCTCTGTATCTCGCTCTCCCTCTCTCTGTCTCTCTCCCTCTCTCTCCATCTCTCTCCCTCTGTCTCTCTCCCACTCTCTACCTCTCCCTCTTCCTCTCTCACTCTCTCCCTCCCTCTCTCTCTGTTCCTCTCTCTGCCTGTCTCTTTTGTCTTTCTCACTCTCTCTCTTGCCCTCCCTCTCTGTCTGTCTCTCACTCACTCCCTGATCCTCTCTCTCACTCTCTGTCCCCCTCTCTCTCAGTCTCTCTCACTGTCTGTTCATCTCTCTCACTCTCTCCCCACTCTCTCTTTCTGTCTCTCTCCCTTTTTCTCTCTCTCCCCCTCTGTCTCACCCTCTCCCTCTCCCTTTCAGTCTCTCTCCACCCTCTCTCTCTCTACGTGTCTCTCTGTCTCTCTCCTTCTCTCTCTGTGTATCTCGCTCTCCCTCTCTCTGTCTCTCTCTCTCTCTGTTCCTCGCTCTCTGCCTGTTTCTCTGTCTCTCTCACTCTCTCTCTTGCTCTCCCACTCTCTCTGTCTCTCTCTCCCACTGTTTCTCTCTCACTCTCTCCCCACCCTCTCTCTCTCTCTTGCTGTCTCTCTCCCTCCCTCTCCCTCTCTCCCCACCCTCTCTCTCTCTGTCTCAGCCCCCCCTCTCTCTTTCTCTCTCTGTCTCACTCTCTTTCTCTCTGTCTCTGTCTCTCTCTCACTCTCTGTTCCTCTCACTCCCTCCCCCTCTCTCTTTCTGTTTCTCACTCTCTCCCCACTCTCCCTCTCTCTGTCTCGCTCTCTTTCTCTGTCTCTGTCTCTCTCTCACTCTCCCCACCCTCTCTCTCTGCCTGTCTCTCCTCTCTCTCTGTATCTCGCTCTCCCTCTCTCTGTCTCTCTCCCTCTCCCTCCATCTCTCTCCCACTGTCTCTCTCCCACTCTCTACCTCTCCCTCTTCCTCTCTCACTCTCTCCCTCCCTCTCTCTCTGTTCCTCTCTCTGCCTGCCTCTTTTGTCTTTCTCACTCTCTCCCCACCCTCTCTGTCTCTCCTTCTCTCTCTCTTCCTCTCTCCCTCTGTCTCTCCCACGTTTCCTCTCTGCCTCTCCACCCTCACTCTGTCTCTCTCTTTCTGTCTCTCTCACTCTCTTTCTCTCTGTCCCCCACTCTCTGTCTCTCCCTCTCTCTGTTCCTCTCTCTCTGCCTGTCTCTCTGTCTCTCTCACTCTCTCTCTTGTTTTCCCTCTCTGTCTCTCACTCACTCCCTGTTTCTCACTCTCTGTTCCGCTCTCTCTGCCTCTCTCCATCGCTATCTCTCTCCCTCTCTCTCTTCCTCTCTCCCTCTCTCTCACGCTCTCTCCATCACTCTGCCTCTCTCTCACTCACTCTCTCTTTCTCTCTCAGTCTGTCTCTCACTCTCGCCACACCCTCTCTCTCTGCCTGTCTCTCCTTTTCTCTCTCTGTCTCTCTCACTCTGTTCCTCTCTCTTCCTCTCTCTGTTTCTCTCTCTGTCTCTCTCTCTCACTGTTCCTCTCTCCCTCTCATTGTCTCTCTCACTCTCTCCCCACCCTCTGTCTCTATCTCTCTCTGTCTCTCTCCCACTCACTCTCCCTCTCTCTCCCTCTCTCTCACTCTCTCCCCACCCTCTCTGTCTCTCCTTCTCCCTCTCTCCCTCTGTCTCTCCCACGTTTCCTCTCTGCCTCTCCACCCTCACTCTGTCTCTCTCTTTCTGTCTCTCTCACTCTCTTTCTCTCTCCCCCCCCCTCTCTGTCTCTCCCTCTCTCTGTTCCTCTCTCTCTGCCTGTCTCTCTGTCTCTCTCACTCTCTCTCTTGTTTTCCCTCTCTGTCTCTCACTCACTCCCTGTTACTCTCTGTTCCGCTCTCTCTGCCTCTCTCCATCGCTATCTCTCTCCCTCTCTCTTCCTCTCTCCCTCTCTCTCACGCTCTCTCCATCACTCTGCCTCTCTCTCTCTCCCTCTCTCTTCCTCTCTCCCTCTCTCTCACGCTCTCTCCATCACTCTGCCTCTCTCTCACTCACTCTCTCTTTCTCTCTCAGTCTGTCTCTCACTCTCGCCACACCCTCTCTCTCTGCCTGTCTCTCCTTTTCTCTCTCTGTATCTCGCTCTCCCTCTCTCTCCATCTCTCCCTCTGTCTCTCTCTCTCTCACTCTGTTCCTCTCTCTTCCTCTCTCTGTTTCTCTCTCTGTCTCTCTCTCCCACTGTTCCTCTCTCACTCTCTCCCCACCCTCTCTCTCTCTCTTGCTGTCTCTCTCCCTCCCTCTCCCTCTCTCCCCACCCTCTCTCTCTCTCTCTGTCTCAGCCCCCCCTCTCTCTTTCTCTCTCTGTCTCACTCTCTTTCTCTCTGTCTCTGTCTCTCTCTCACTCTCTGTTCCTCTCACTCCCTCCCCCCTCTCTCTTTCTGTTTCTCACTCTCTCCCCACTCTCCCTCTCTCTGTCTCGCTCTCTTTCTCTGTCTCTGTCTCTCTCTCACTCTCCCCACCCTCTCTCTCTGCCTGTCTCTCCTTCTCTCTCTCTGTATCTCGCTCTCCCTCTCTCTGTCTCTCTCCCTCTCTCTCCATCTCTCTCCCTCTGTCTCTCTCCCACTCTCTACCTCTCCCTCTTCCTCTCTCACTCTCTCCCTCCCTCTCTCTCTGTTCCTCTCTCTGCCTGCCTCTTTTGTCTTTCTCACTCTCTCTCTTGCCCTCCCTCTCTGTCTGTCTCTCACTCACTCCCTGATCCTCTCTCTCTCACTCTCTGTCCCCCTCTCTCTCAGTCTCTCTCACTCTCTGTTCATCTCTCTCACTCTCTCCCCACTCTCTCTTTCTGTCTCTCTCCCTTTTTCTCTCTCTCCCCCTCTGTCTCTCCCTCTCCCTCTCCCTTTCAGTCTCTCTCCACCCTCTCTCTCTCTACGTGTCTCTCTGTCTCTCTCCTTCTCTCTCTGTGTATCTCGCTCTCCCTCTCTCTGTCTCTCTCTCTCTCTGTTCCTCGCTCTCTGCCTGTTTCTCTGTCTCTCTCACTCTCTCTCTTGCTCTCCCACTCTCTCTGTCTCTCTCTCCCACTGTTCCTCTCTCACTCTCTCCCCACCCTCTCTCTCTCTCTCTTGCTGTCTCTCTCCCTCCCTCTCCCTCTCTCCCCACCCTCTCTCTCTCTCTGTCTCAGCCCCCCCTCTCTCTTTCTCTCTCTGTCACTCTCTTTCTCTCTGTCTCTGTCTCTCTCTCACTCTCTGTTCCTCTCACTCCCTCCCCCCTCTCTCTTTCTGTTTCTCACTCTCTCCCCACTCTCCCTCTCTCTGTCTCGCTCTCTTTCTCTGTCTCTGTCTCTCTCTCACTCTCCCCACCCTCTCTCTCTGCCTGTCTCTCCTCTCTCTCTGTATCTCGCTCTCCCTCTCTCTGTCTCTCTCCCTCTCCCTCCATCTCTCTCCCACTGTCTCTCTCCCACTCTCTACCTCTCCCTCTTCCTCTCTCACTCTCTCCCTCCCTCTCTCTCTGTTCCTCTCTCTGCCTGCCTCTTTTGTCTTTCTCACTCTCTCCCCACCCTCTCTGTCTCTCCTTCTCTCTCTCTTCCTCTCTCCCTCTGTCTCTCCCACGTTTCCTCTCTGCCTCTCCACCCTCACTCTGTCTCTCTCTTTCTGTCTCTCTCACTCTCTTTCTCTCTCTCCCCCCCTCTCTGTCTCTCCCTCTCTCTGTTCCTCTCTCTCTGCCTGTCTCTCTGTCTCTCTCACTCTCTCTCTTGTTTTCCCTCTCTGTCTCTCACTCACTCCCTGTTACTCTCTGTTCCGCTCTCTCTGCCTCTCTCCATCGCTATCTCTCTGCCTCTCTCTTCCTCTCTCCCTCTCTCTCACGCTCTCTCCATCACTCTGCCTCTCTCTCACTCACTCTCTCTTTCTCTCTCAGTCTGTCTCTCACTCTCGCCACACCCTCTCTCTCTGCCTGTCTCTCCTTTTCTCTCTCTGTCTCTCTCACTCTGTTCCTCTCTCTTCCTCTCTCTGTTTCTCTATGTCTCTCTCTCTCACTGTTCCTCTCTCCCTCTCATTGTCTCTCTCACTCTCTCCCCACCCTCTGTCTCTATCTCTCTCTGTCTCTCTCCCACTCACTCTCCCTCTCTCTCCCTCTCTCTCACTCTCTCCCCACCCTCTCTGTCTCTCCTTCTCTCTCTCTTCCTCTCTCCCTCTGTCTCTCCCACGTTTCCTCTCTGCCTCTCCACCCTCACTCTGTCTCTCTCTTTCTGTCTCTCTCACTCTCTTTCTCTCTCTCCCCCCCTCTCTGTCTCTCCCTCTCTCTGTTCCTCGCTCTCTGCCTGTCTCTCTGTCTCTCTCACTCTCTCTCTTGTTTTCTCTCTCTGTCTCTCACTCACTCCCTGTTTCTCACTCTCTGTTCCGCTCTCTCTGCCTCTCTCCATCGCTATCTCTCTCCCTCTCTCTTCCTCTCTCCCTCTCTCTCACGCTCTCTCCATCACTCTGCCTCTCTCTCACTCACTCTCTCTTTCTCTCTCAGTCTGTCTCTCACTCTCGCCACACCCTCTCTCTCTGCCTGTCTCTCCTTTTCTCTCTCTGTATCTCGCTCTCCGTCTCTCTCCATCTCTCCCTCTGTCTCTCTCTCTCACTCTGTTCCTCTCTCTTCCTCTCTCTGTTTCTCTCTCTGTCTCTCTCTCCCACTGTTCCTCTCTCACTCTCTCCCCACCCTCTCTCTCTCTCTTGCTGTCTCTCTCCCTCCCTCTCCCTCTCTCCCCACCCTCTCTCTCTCTCTCTCTGTCTCAGCCCCCCCTCTCTCTTTCTCTCTCTGTCTCACTCTCTTTCTCTCTGTCTCTGTCTCTCTCTCACTCTCTGTTCCTCTCACTCCCTCCCCCCTCTCTCTTTCTGTTTCTCACTCTCTCCCCACTCTCCCTCTCTCTGTCTCGCTCTATTTCTCTGTCTCTGACTCTCTCTCACTCTCCCCACCCTCTCTCTCTGCCTGTCTCTCCTTCTCTCTCTCTGTATCTCGCTCTCCCTCTCTCTGTCTCTCTCCCTCTCTCTCCATCTCTCTCCCTCTGTCTCTCTCCCACTCTCTACCTCTCCCTCTTCCTCTCTCACTCTCTCCCTCCCTCTCTCTCTGTTCCTCTCTCTGCCTGCCTCTTTTGTCTTTCTCACTCTCTCTCTTGCCCTCCCTCTCTGTCTGTCTCTCACTCACTCCCTGATCCTCTCTCTCTCACTCTCTGTCCCCCTCTCTCTCAGTCTCTCTCACTGTCTGTTCATCTCTCTCACTCTCTCCCCACTCTCTCTTTCTGTCTCTCTCCCTTTTTCTCTCTCTCCCCCTCTGTCTCTCCCTCTCCCTCTCCCTTTCAGTCTCTCTCCACCCTCTCTCTCTCTACGTGTCTCTCTGTCTCTCTCCTTCTCTCTCTGTGTATCTCGCTCTCCCTCTCTTTGTCTCTCTCTCTCTCTGTTCCTCGCTCTCTGCCTGTTTCTCTGTCTCTCTCACTCTCTCTCTTGCTCTCCCACTCTCTCTGTCTCTCTCACTCCCTGTTCCTCTCTCTCTCTCATTCTGTTCCTCTCTCTGTGTCTCTCTCCCTCTGTCTCTCCCACCCTCTCTCTCCCTCTCCTTCTCTCTCTCTGCCTCTCTCTCTGTCTCACTCTCTCTCCAACCTTTCTGACTCCCTCTCTCCGCCCCTCTCTCTCTCAATCTCTGTCCCTCTCTCTCTGTCTCTCTCACTCTCTGTTCCTCTCTCTCTCTCTGTATCTCCCTCTCTCTCTCCTTCTCTCTCTTCCTCTCTATCTGTCTCTCTCTCCCTCTTTTCCTCTCTCTCTGCCTCTCTCCTTTCTCTGTCTCTCTCTCACTCTCTGTCTCACTCCCTTTCTCTCTCCCCCTCTCTCTCCCTCTCCCTCTCACTCTCACCCCACCCTCTCTGTCTCTGCCTGTCTCTCTGTCTCTCCCTCTCTCTCTTTCTCTCTGTATCTCGCTCTCCCTCTCTCTCCCTCTCTCCTTCTCTCTCTCTTCCTCTCCCTCTGCCTCTCTATCCCACGTTTCCTCTCTGCCTCTCTTCCCCTCTCTCTGTCTCTCTCTCATTCTGTCTCACTCCCTTTCTCTCTCTCTCCCCCTCTCTGTCTCTCCCCCTCTCTCTCTCTCTGTGTCTCTCTCTCCCTCTCCCTCTCACTCTCTCCCCACCCACTCTCTCTCTCTGCCTGTCTCTCTCCTTCTCTCTCTCTATGTATCTCGCTCTCCCTATCTCTCTGTCTTTCTCCCTCTCTCTGTTCCTCGCTCTCTGCCTGTTTCTCTGTCTCTCTCACTCCCTGTTCCGCTCTTTCTCTCACTCTCTCCTTCTCTCTGTCCCCCTCTCTCAATTCTCTCTGTCTCCCTCTCCCTTTGTCTTAATTGGTCTCTCCCTCTCTCTCCCTCTCGTTCTCACTCTCTTCCTCTCTCAGTCTCTCTCTGTTCCTCTGTCTCTCTCTCTCCCTCTCTCCTTCTCTCCCCACTCTCTCTCTGTCTCTCTTTCTGTCAATCACTCTCTCCCCACGCGCTCTCTCTGACTCTCACCATCTCTGTCTCTCTCCCTCTTTCTCTGTCTCCCTCTCTTTCTCTGTCTCTCTCTCGCTCTCTCCTACTCTCCCCACCCTCTCTCTCTCTCTGTGTCTCTCTTTCTCTCTGTATCTTACTCTCCCTCTCTCCCTGTCTCTCTCCCTCTCTCTCTCACTGTTCCTCTCTCTCTCCCTCCCTCTCCCTCTCTCCCCATCCTCTCTCTCTCTTTGTCTCTCCCTCTCTCTGCCCCTCTCTCTCTTTGCCTCTCTGTCTCACTCTCTCTCCAACACCCTCTCTGTCTCTCTCCCTCTCTCCGCCCCACTCTCTCCCTCACACTCCCTGTTCCTCTCTGTCAATCTCTGTCCCTCTCTCTCTCTGTCTCTCTCCCTCTCTGTTCCTCTCTCTGTGTCTCTCTCCCTCTCTCTGTCTCTCTCTTTCTGTCTCACTCCCTTCCTCTCTCTCCCCCCTCTCTATCTCTCTCTCCCTCTCCCTCTCACTCAATCACTCACTCCCTCTCCCTCTGTCTTGATCTGTCTCTCCCTCTCTCTCTGACTCCCTCTCTCTCACTCTCTCCCCACCCTGTCTCTCTCCCTGTCTGTCTCCCTCTCTTTCTCTCTGCCTCTGTCTCTCTCTCTCACTGTTCCTCTCTCCCTCTCATTGTCTCTCTCACTCTCTCCCCACCCTCTCTGTCTCTCCTTCTCTCTCTCTTCCTCTCTCCCTCTGTCTCTCCCACGTTTCCTCTCTGCCTCTCCACCCTCACTCTGTCTCTCTCTTTCTGTCTCTCTCACTCTCTTTCTCTCTCCCGCCCTCTCTGTCTCTCCCTCTCTCTGTTCCTCTCTCTCTGCCTGTCTCTCTGTCTCTCTCACTCTCTCTCTTGTTTTCCCTCTCTGTCTCTCACTCACTCCCTGTTTCTCACTCTCTGTTCCCCTCTCTCTGCCTCTCTCCATCGCTATCTCTCTCCCTCTCTCTCTTCCTCTCTCCCTCTCTCTCACGCTCTCTCCATCACTCTGCCTCTCTCTCACTCACTCTCTCTTTCTCTCTCAGTCTGTCTCTCACTCTCGCCACACCCTCTCTCTCTGCCTGTCTCTCCTTTTCTCTCTCTGTATCTCGCTCTCCCTCTCTCTCCATCTCTCCCTCAGTCTCTCTCTCTCACTCTGTTCCTCTCTCTTCCTCTCTCTGTTTCTCTCTCTGTCTCTCTCTCACTGTTCCTCTCTCCCTCTCATTGTCTCTCTCACTCTCTCCCCACCCTCTGTCTCTATCTCTCTGTCTCTCTCCCACTCACTCCCTCTCTCTCCCTCTCTCTCACTCTCTCCCCACCCTCTCTGTCTCTCCTTCTCTCTCTCTTCCTCTCTCCCTCTGTCTCTCCCACGTTTCCTCTCTGCCTCTCCACCCTCACTCTGTCTCTCTCTTTCTGTCTCTCTCACTCTCTTTCTCTCTCTCCCCCCTCTCTGTCTCTCCCTCTCTCTGTTCCTCTCTCTCTGCCTGTCTCTCTGTCTCTCTCACTCTCTCTTGTTTTCCCTCTCTGTCTCTCACTCACTCCCTGTTTCTCACTCTCTGTTCCGCTCTCTCTGCCTCTCTCCATCGCTATCTCTCTCCCTCTCTCTCTTCCTCTCTCCCTCTCTCTCACGCTCTCTCCATCACTCTGCCTCTCTCTCACTCACTCTCTCTTTCTCTCTCAGTCTGTCTCTCACTCTCGACACACCCTCTCTCTCTGCCTGTCTCTCCTTTTCTCTCTCTGTATCTCGCTCTCCCTCTCTCTCCATCTCTCCCTCTGTCTCTCTCTCTCTCACTCTGTTCCTCTCTCTTCCTCTCTCTGTTTCTCTCTCTGTCTCTCTCTCCCACTGTTCCTCTCTCACTCTCTCCCCACCCTCTCTCTCTCTCTCTTGCTGTCTCTCTCCCTCCCTCTCCCTCTCTCCCCACCCTCTCTCTCTCTCTGTCTCAGCCCCCCCTCTCTCTTTCTCTCTCTGTCTCACTCTCTTTCTCTCTGTCTCTGTCTCTCTCTCACTCTCTGTTCCTCTCACTCCCTCCCCCCTCTCTCTTTCTGTTTCTCACTCTCTCCCCACTCTCCCTCTCTCTGTCTCGCTCTATTTCTCTGTCTCTGACTCTCTCTCACTCTCCCCACCCTCTCTCTCTGCCTGTCTCTCCTTCTCTCTCTCTGTATCTCGCTCTCCCTCTCTCTGTCTCTCTCCCTCTCTCTCCATCTCTCTCCCTCTGTCTCTCTCCCACTCTCTACCTCTCCCTCTTCCTCTCTCACTCTCTCCCTCCCTCTCTCTCTGTTCCTCTCTCTGCCTGCCTCTTTTGTCTTTCTCACTCTCTCTCTTGCCCTCCCTCTCTGTCTGTCTCTCACTCACTCCCTGATCCTCTCTCTCTCACTCTCTGTCCCCCTCTCTCTCAGTCTCTCTCACTGTCTGTTCATCTCTCTCACTCTCTCCCCACTCTCTCTTTCTGTCTCTCTCCCTTTTTCTCTCTCTCCCCCTCTGTCTCTCCCTCTCCCTCTCCCTTTCAGTCTCTCTCCACCCTCTCTCTCTCTACGTGTCTCTCTGTCTCTCTCCTTCTCTCTCTGTGTATCTCGCTCTCCCTCTCTCTGTCTCTCTCTCTCTCTGTTCCTCGCTCTCTGCCTGTTTCTCTGTCTCTCTCACTCTCTCTCTTGCTCTCCCACTATCTCTGTCTCTCTCACTCCCTGTTCCTCTCTCTCTCTCATTCTGTTCCTCTCTCTGTGTCTCTCTCCCTCTGTCTCTCCCACTCTCCCTCTCTCTCCCTCTCCTTCTCTCTCTCTGCCTCTCTCTCTGTCTCACTCTCTCTCCAACCTTTCTGACTCCCTCTCTCCGCCCCTCTCTCTCTCTATCATTCCCTCTCTCTCTCAATCTCTGTCCCTCTCTCTCTGTCTCTCTCACTCTCTGTTCCTCTCTCTCTGTATCTCCCTCTCTCTCTCCTTCTCTCTCTTCCTCTCTATCTGTCTCTCTCTCCCTCTTTTCCTCTCTCTCTGCCTCTCTCCTGTCTCTGTCTCTCTCTCACTCTCTGTCTCACTCCCTTTCTCTCTCCCCCTCTCTCTCCCTCTCCCTCTCACTCTCACCCCACCCTCTCTGTCTCTGCCTGTCTCTCTGTCTCTCCCTCTCTCTCTTTCTCTCTGTATCTCGCTCTCCCTCTCTCTCCCTCTCTCCTTCTCTCTCTCTTCATCTCCCTCTGCCTCTATCCCACGTTTCCTCTCTGCCTCTCTTCCCCCTCTCTCTGTCTCTCTCTCATTCTGTCTCACTCCCTTTCTCTCTCTCCCCCTCTCTGTCTCTCCCCCTCTCTCTCTCTGTGTCTCTCTCTCCCTCTCCCTCTCACTCTCTCCCCACCCACTCTCTCTCTGCCTGTCTCTCTCCTTCTCTCTCTCTCTCTATGTATCTCGCTCTCCCTATCTCTCTGTCTCACTCCCTCTCTCTGTTCCTCGCTCTCTGCCTGTTTCTCTGTCTCTCTCACTCTCTCTCTCTTGCTCTCCCACTCTCTCTGTCTCTCTTACTCCCTGTTCCTCTCTCTCTCTCATTATATTCCTCTCTCTCTGTCTCTCCCACTCTCCCTCTCTCCTTCTCTCTCTGCCTCTCTCTCTGTCTCACTCTCTCTCCAAAACCCTTTCTCTCTCCCTCTCTCCGCCCCTCCCTCTCTCTCACTCCCTGTTCCTCTCTCTCAATCTCTGTCCCTCTCTCTCTGTCTCCCTCACTCTCTGCTCCTCTCTCTCTCCTACTCTCTCTTCCTCTCTGTCTTTCTCTCCCTTTTCCTCTCTCTCTGCCTCTCTCCCCCTCTCTCTGTCTCTCTCACTCTTTCTGTCTCACTCCCTTTCTCTCTCTCCCCTCTCTTTCCCCCTCTCTCTCTCCCTCTCTGTCTCTCTCCCTCTCCCTCTCACTCTCTCACCACCCTCTCTGTCTCTGCCTGTCTCTCTGTCTCTCCCTCTCTCTTTCTCTCTGTATCTCGCTCTCCCTCTCCCTCTCTCCTTCTCTCTCTCTTCCTCTCTCCCTCTGCCCCTCTCTCCCACGTTTCCTCTCTGCCTCTCTTCCCCCTCTCTGTGTCTCTCTCACTCTCTTTCTGTCTCACTCCCTTTCTCTCTCTCCCCCTCTCTGTCTCTCCCTCTTCCTCTGTCTCTCTCTCCCTCTCACTCTCTCCCCACCCTCTCTCTCTCTGTCTCTTTCCCTCTCTCTCTCACTCTCTCTCTTCCTCTCTCCCTCTCTCTCACGCTCTCTCCATCACTCTGTCTCTCACTCGCCACACCCTCTCTCTGCCTGTCTCTCCTTTTCTCTCTCTGTATCTCGCTCTCCCTCTCTCTCCATCTCTCCCTCTGTCTCTCTCTCTCACTGTTCCTCTCTCTCCCTCTCTCTCTGTTTCTCTCTCTGTCTCTCCCTCCCACTGTTCCTCTCTCACTCTCTCCCCACCCTCTCTCTCTCTTGCTGTCTCTCTCCCTCCCTCTCCCTCTCTCCCCACCCTCTCTCTCTCTGTCTCCGCCCCCCTCTCTCTCTTTCTCTCTCTGTCTCACTCTCTTTCTCTCTGTCTCTGTCTCTCTCTCACTCTCTGTTCCTCTCACCCTCTCCTCCTCTCTCTCCCTTTCTGTTTCTCACTCTCTCCCCACTCTCCCTCTCTCTGTCTCCCTCTTTCTCTGTCTCTGTCTCTCTCTCACTCTCCCCACCCTCTCTCTCTGCCTGTCTCTCCTTCTCTCTCTCTGTATCTCGCTCTCCCTCTCTCTGTCTCTCTCCATCTCTCTCCCACTCTCTCCCTCTCCCTCTTCCTCTCTCTCTCACTCTCTCCCCACCCTCTCTCTCTGTCTCCCTCCCTCTTTCTCTGTTCCTCTCTCTGCCTGCCTCTGTCTTTCTCACTCTCTCTCTTGCCCTCCCTCTCTGTCTGTCTCTCACTCACTCCCTGATCCTCTCTCTCTCCCCCTCTGTCTCGCCCTCTCCCTGTCCCTTTCAGTCTCTCCCCACTCTCTCTCTCTCTCTACGTGTCTCTCTGTCTCTCTCCTTCTCTCTCTGTGTATCTCGCTCTCCCTCTCTCTGTCTCTCTCTCCCTCTCTCTGTTCCTCGCTCTCTGCCTGTTTCTCTGTCTCTCTCACTCTCTCTCTTGCTCTCCCACTCTCTCTGTCTCTCACTCCCTGTTCCTCTCTCTCTCTCTCATTCTGTTCCTCTCTTTCTGTCTCTCTCCCTCTCTGTCTCTCCCACTCACACTCTCTCTCTCCCTCTCTCCTTCTCTCTCTCTGCCTCTCTCTGTCTCACTCTCTCCAACACCCTTTCTGTTTCTCTCCCTCTCTCCGCCTCTCTCTCTCTCTATCATTCCCTCTCTCTCTCAACCTCTGTCCCTCTCTCTGTCTCTCTCACTCTCTGTTCCTCTCTCTCTGTGTATCTCCCTCTCCTTCTCTCTCTTCCTCTCTATCTGTCTCTCTCTCCCTCTTTTCCTCTCCCTTTTTTCCTCTCTCTCTGCCTCTCTCCCCTCTCTGTCTCTCTCTCACTGTCTCACTCCCTTTCTCTCTCTCCCCCTCTCTCTCCCTCTCTGTCTCTCTCCCTCACTCTCACTCTCACCCCACCCCCTCTGTCTCTGCCTCTCTCTGTATCTCCCTCTCTCTCTTTCTCTCTGTATCTCGCTCTCCCTCTCTCCTTCTCTCTCTCTCTTCCTCTCTCCCTCTGCCTCTCTCTCCCACGTTTCCTCTGCCGCTCTTCCCCCTCTCTGTCTCTCTCTCATTCTGTCTCACTCCCTTTCTCTCTCTCTCCCCCTCTCTGTCTCTCCCTCTCTCTCTGTCTCTCTCTCCCTCTCACTCTCTCCCCACCCTCTCTCTCTCTGCCTGTATCTCTCCTTCTCTCTCTCTCTATGTATCTCGCTCTCCCTGTGTCTCTCCCTCTCTCTGTCTCTCTCTTGCTCTCCCACTCTCTCTGTCTCTCTCACTCCCTGTTCCTCTCTCTCTCATTCTGTTCCTCTCTCTCTGTCTCTCCCACTCTCCCTCTCTCTCTCCCTCTCTCCTTCTCTCTCACTGCCTCTCTCTCTGTCTCACTCTCTCTCCAACACCCTCTCTGTCTCTCTCCCTCTCTCCTTCTCTCTCTGCCTCTCTTTGTCTCACTCTCTCTCCAACACCCTCTCTGTCTCTCTCCCTCTCTCCGCCCCTCTCTCTCTCTTTGTCTCTCTCCCTCTCACTCTCACCCCACCCTCTCTGTCTCTGCCTGTCTCTCCCTCTCTCTCTCTGTATCTCGCTCTACGTGTCTCTCCCTCTCTCTCTGTCTCTCTCCCTCTCTCTCTGTTCCTCGCTCTCTGCCTGTTTCTCTGTCTCTCTCACTCTCTCTCTCTTGCTCTCCCACTCTCTGTCTCTCTCACTCCCTGTTTCTCTCTCTCTCATTCTGTTCCTCTCTCTCTGCCTCTCTCCCTCTCTTTCTCTGTCTCTGTCTCCCTCTCTCTCTCTTTCCCTCACCATCTCTCCCACTGTCTGTCTCTCTCACTCTGTTTCTCTCTCTCTCCTTCTGTCTCTGTCTCTCTCCCTCTCACTCTCTCCCCACCCTCTCTCTGTCTCCCTCTCTGTTCCTCTCTCTCTGCCTGTCTGTCTCTCCATCTTTCCCTCTCTCTCTGTCTGTCCCTCTCACTCTCTGTTCCTCTCTCTCCCTGTCTCACTCTCTCCCCACCCTCTCTGCCTCTCTCTGTCTCTTTCCCTCTCCATCTCTCCCTCTCGCTCTCTTTCTGTCTCTCTGTCCCTCTCCCTCACTCTCTCCCCACCCTCTTTCTCTGTCTGTCTCCCTCTCTCTCTGTCTCTCTCACTCTGTTCCTCTCTCTCCCTCTCCCTCTCTGTCTCACTCTCTCCCCACCCTCTCTGTCTGTCTCTCTGTTCCTCTCTCTCACTGCCTCTCTGTCTCTTTCCCTCTCTCCATCTCTCCCTCTCGTTCTCCCTCCCTCTCTCTCTGTCTCTCTCACTCTGTTCCTCTCTCTCCCTCTCCCTCTCTGTCTCACTCTCTCCCCACCCTCTCTCTCTCTCTTTCTGTCTATCTCTCTCTCTCTCTGACCCTTGCTCTCCCTCTCTGTCTCTCTCTCTTTCTGTTCCTCTCTCTCTCTGTCTCTCTCCCTCTCTTCCTCTCTCCCTCTCTCTCTCTCTCTGCCTCTTTCACTCTCTCTCTCTGTGTACTTTGAAGGCACGGATGGAGGGAAGGATATGCCGTCGGGGAGCAAGGTGGAGCTGGGGTCACTGAACGAAGCCAATGCCGATACAATCAATTGCTGACTCGATCAGTTTCACTCCTCCCTCTCCATCTGCGTCTAACTCTTTTCCCTCTCTCCTTGGCCGAAGGACAGATGTGACAGTGGTGAAGAGAGAAAGAGAGTGAGGGAGAGAAATGTGGAGAGACAAAGGGTAGAATATAGGGGGAGAATGGGAGAGGGCGGGTAAGTAGGTTGAAGAGGGTAAGAGTGGGATGAGCGAGTGGGTGCAGTGATAGAGGGTGAAGAGAGGCATCGAGGGAAGAAGGAAGATGGAGGGTAAGAACGGGAGCAAAGATAGAGGGTGGGGAGGCAGAGAGGGAGAACAATTTTACGTGAAATTTGAGCAAACGAGAGAAGGAGAGCAGGAGAGCGGGAACAGGGGTGTGATAGAGAGGGAGGGAAGGAGAGAGGGAGAAAGGAAGGAGTGGACCAGCGTGGAGGTGGGAGAGATGGAGAGGGCTGGAGCGGAGGAGAGTGTGGGAATGATTGCGAAAGTAATACAGGGGAGAGGTTTGTGCATGTGAGTAAGAGAGAGTGTGATGAAGGGGGAGACAGAGAGACTGCAATGAACAGTCGGGGTGAGAGAGGGACAGAGGGAGTGAGAGCGCGTGGGAGAGATGGGTAAGAATGGAGGAAGGGAGAGAGGTACAGGAAATGGGAAAAGAAAGGGACAGAGAGGAGTTGGTGTAACAGAGAACAACACACACAAAATGCTGGAGGAACTCGGCAGGTCAGGCAAACTCTATGGAAAATAATAAAGAGTGGACGTGTCGGACCGAGATCAGCAAGATGAGAGGATACGATCAGTGGGGAGTGGGAACTTCCCGAGGATGCTGCGGGATTGTTTGTTGAATTACAGTAAGTGAGAAGTACAATATATAATGAAAAACACAATCCCAAGTCTAAAACAAAGAGCGAAGGAATTGATGAAGAAACAAGTGATACGAATAATCTACTAAACAAGTGTAAACAGAGCACAGAATCATTGATCTGAGAGAGGGGGTGTAGTGGGGGTGAGGGTGTGAGGATGAGAGTGGGGGAGACTGGAGAGGGGTGGAGAAAGGGGAAAAGGGAAGGGGAGAGGGAGGGAAGAGATGGATGAGATTGAAAGAAAGAGAACGTGGGGAGAGAGTTCAAGAGTAGGAGAATGGGGTATACTGGGGAGGAAAGAGTGAAGCAGAGAGTTGGGAGAGAGTGGGAAGTGTGGGGAGAGAGTGTGAGAGAGTTGAGAGAGGGGAGGGAGCGAGAGAGAAGAGAATGGTAAGGAGTGAAAGTGAGGTTTGTAGGCAAGAGAGTGGAGAGGGGGGAGGGACAGAAATGGATGGGTATGAAGTGGGAGGTGCCTCACCTCATCTTGCCCTGATGACGGATGCTGCTTTTCCTTTTGCTATGGCAGAGGTTGATGGACTTTCGATCGGTCAGGGCATGAAAGGATACGCGGCGAAGGCAGGAAAATGGGGCTGGGAGGAAAAGTGGATTTACCATGATGAAGCGGCAGAGCAGTTTTGATGGGCCAAATGGCCTAATTCTGCTTCTGTCTCTCTTGTTCTTATGGTCCAAGAGCAGCCTCTCATTCAATGAGAGCAAGAGCAATGAACTGTTTATGGATTTTGGAGGAGGAAACAGGAACCCATGAGGCAATCCTCATCGGGGCTCAAAGGTGGAGATGTTCAGCAACTTTAAATTCCACAGTGTTAACATTTCAGAGGATCTGTCCTGAGCCCGGGACACAAGTGCAATTACAAGAAAGCAGGAACTATCTGTCCTCAGTAGTATGGCCCAGCTCATCATTGTAGATATGGCCCAGCACATCACGGGTAAAACTCTCCTCACAGCTGAGCACATCTCTGCGGAGTGCTGTCGCAGGAAATCAGCATCCATCATCAAGGACCCCCACCACCCAGGCCATGCTCTCTTCTCAATGCTGCCATCAGGAAGAAGGTGCATGAGCCTCAGGAGCCTCAACCCCAGGTTCAGGAACAGTTATTACACTCAACCAACAGGTCCTTCTTTCTTTTTACAATATTTTTATTCAGAAGAAAAAAAAGATTTAGAGTGCAACACATAGATATATCTCAACATAACTTGTGTACATTCATATATTGTAATAAAATTGATCAAAATGTTATAGCATATCACATAAAGTTATACCACTCT
This sequence comes from Hemitrygon akajei, assembly GCF_048418815.1. NCBI lineage: Eukaryota > Metazoa > Chordata > Chondrichthyes > Myliobatiformes > Dasyatidae > Hemitrygon > Hemitrygon akajei. Next base: position 7,569,310 of record NW_027331925.1, on the reverse strand, counting down.
GTAATCAAACATTTAAAGATAGGTCATACATCATAAAAGAATTTTTTTATATATATAAAAAAGTCAACCCCCTACCAACTAACAAAAAAAGCTGATGAATGACAATCGATAATTAGAAAAAAAAACGTATTCACTTAAGAAGAGAAGATAAAAATATACATAAAAGTCTGTGCAATGTTAAACTTTATAAATTGGAAAAGTAATTTAAGAAAGGTCCCCAAATATCATAAAAATATTGTTTCGAATTTAAGACTGAGCGGCGGATATTTTCTAAATTTAAATACGACATAATATCATGTAGCCATTGAAGATGTGTAGGAGGGGCAGACTCCTTCCATTAAAGCAAGATTGCTCTTCTTGCTAAAAGAGAGGTAAAAACTAAAACCTACAGGTTAGGAGTATTTAAAGTTATATCTTCATTTGCAATAATACCAAACAAGGCAGTAAGGGGATTTGGGTCAAATTGGACCCTAAAAAGTTGAGAGAAGGTATGAAATACTTCCCGCCAAAACTTTTCAATTGTAGGGCAAAACCAAAACATATGAATTAAAGAGGCATCAGCAGAGTTGCATTTATTACAAAGTGCAGAAACATTCGGGTAAAAACTGGAGAGCTTCTGTTTAGAAATCTAAGCTCTATGAACCACTTTAAATTGTAGAAGAGAATGTCGAGCACAGAAAGATGATTTATTAACCCGCTTAAGAATTTTATTCCCTCTATCATCAGAAATCTGACAATTTAGGTCATCCTCAAAAGCTTTTTTTATTTTATCTAAAAAGTCTTGTCTAGAATTAATCAACAAGTTATAGATACCGGTAATAGAACCATTAACAAAAGGTTTTAAATTTAAAAGATCGTCCAGTAAATGATGCAAGAGATCCTGAGATAAACAAGTTCCAAAAACACTTAACACCTAGTTCATCCCAATCCTTAAAGACTTTGTCAGTTATGGAAGGGATAAAAAAAAATAATTAAGGAGAATGGGACATGATAATGAAAAATTCGCTAAACCAAAAAATTTTCTAAATTGAGACCAGATCCTTAAACTTTGATATTCCCACAACCAATGGACACAATCAACAGCTCTTCATCTCATGTTCTTGATGTTTATTTCTGGGTTATTTATTAGTTTTACTTCTCTTGTATTTGAATTTTGTTGTCTTTTGCACATGGTAGTTTTGTTTGTCCTGTCTTTCACTCATCTTATAATGGTTCTTGAGTTCACTGAATTTACAATATAATCAAATCCCAGGATTATACATGGTGATGTGCCTATACTTTGATAATAAATTTACTTTGCACATTTTAAATTGTACATTTCAATTTGTAAATAACTCTGAAACACAAGAGCGGGTTGTGAGCTCAGTCCGCCAGGTAAATTATTTTGTTCCGATCTGAATGGTCAGCCCAACACTGTGACCCGTCTTTCGAGGCACACCAATTACTGGAAATATTCCTGAATTGAACTGGAAAGCCTCAAATACTCTGTCTCTCTGCTCAAGCGTGCGAATACCTGTAGACACACACACACACACACACACACACACACACACACACACACACACACACATACACACACACACACACACACACACACAAACACACACACTTAAAAACGTCGAAAAGCCTATCAGTGCCCAAAAATACCAGGGTGACCTGCCTCAATGACTATCGCCCAGTGTCGCTCACTACTGTGATGAAGTGCATTGACGGGTTGGTCATGGTCAATCACCTCCTGTCTGTGTGCAGGGACCCACTGCAATTTGCCAACAATTCTCACTGGCTCACACTCGGCGTTCGATCACCAGGATAAAAGCAATACACAAGTCAGGCTGCTGATTACAGCTCAGCGTTCAACACAATCAGACCCTCAATTGTAATCAACAAGCTCCAAAACCTGGGCCTCTGTACATCCTTCTGCAACTGGATCCTCACCAGGAGACTCCAGTCTGTGTGGATCAGAAATAACATCTCCTCCTTGCTGACAATCAACACTGGCACACCTCAACGATGCGTGCTCAGCCCACTGTTCTACTCTCTCTACACCCACGTCTGTGTGGCGAGGCTCATCTATAAACTTGCCGATGACACAACTATTGTTGGTGGAATTTCAGACGGTGACGAGGAGGAGTACAGGAGTGAGATAGATCAGCAAGTTGAGTGGTGTCACAGCAACAACCTTGCAATCAGCATCATGAAGACAAAGGAATGGATTGTGGATTCAGGAAGGGGAAGTCGAGGGAACACACATCAGTCCTCATCATGGGATTAGAAGTGAAAAGGGTGAGCAGTTTCCATTTCCTGCCTGTCAACATCTCTAAGGAACTATCCTGGGCCCAACATATTGATGCAGTTACAATGAAGGCACAACATTCGCTATATTTCATTCGGAGATTGAGGGGAATCTATCTGTCACTAAAGACACTTGCAAATTTCTACAGATGTACTGTGGAGAGCATTCTAACTGGTTGCATCACTGCCTGGTGTGGAGAGGCCACTGCACAGGATCGGAAAATGTTGCAGAAAGTTGTAAACTCAGCCAGCTCCTTCATGGGCTCTGGACTCCACAGCATCCAGGACACATTCAAAAGATGATGCCACAAAAAGGTGGCATCCATCATTAAGGACCCCCATCACCCAGGACATGCCTTCGTCTCATTGCTACCATCAAGGAGGATGTACAGGACCCTGAGGAGACACACTCACCGGTTCAGGAACAGCTTCTTCCCCACCATCAGATTTCTGAATAGACAATGTGCCGATAAACACTTCCTCAGAATTCCCCCTCACTTTTTGCAACACATTTTAAATATAATTTTACACATACTAATTGTAATCTTTAGTTTTTATTACTAAATATTGCAATCTACAGCTGACAAATTTCACCACATACGCCGCTGTTATTAAACCTGATTCTGATGCACAAACACACACAGCTGGGCTCAGACATACAACACTCCCACATTCCTCCCTTTGTGACTCCCTGCTTGCTCCGTGGCCCCCGGTATGAAGCTCAAACTGTTGCAACACCTGCCCTTTAAATTCATGGCTGAGGCTGTGTTGTGTCTGTTCACTGTTTGAGTTCGATATTAAATGAAGAGCATTGAATTTGGAAGGAAGGTTTGAATACAAGAATAAAGATCCCCACTGAAGGTAGATGGGGTCCTGGTGAGAGCGTACATGGAACACTGTGCGCAGGTCTGGTCTCCCTCCCGGAGTCAGCCTGTGGGATGAAGGGAATGAAGAGATTTCCCAGATTGATTTAGGATGTGAGGTAGTGTCCTCGGAGAGATTATACTGACTGGGCCTGTCTCAAAATTAGAGAAATAAAAGGCCGTCTGACTGAGACAGACACAGTCTCACTGGGTATTGACAGGGTAGAGGCAGGAATGATGTTTCCTTTGGCTGTGGTGAGGAATGGGGGTCACAGAATCCGAGTTCACCTCAGCAGGACTCAGATGAGGAGAAATTTCCTCACCCAGAGGGCAGTGAATCTTTGAAATTTTCTCCACAAGGTTTCTAAATTCGAAGGACAAATTTTGGGGCTTTGCGAGGCTGGGAACGTTGCGCGAAAGTGGCGCTGAGGTCAAAGATCAGGCATGTTCTGAGTGAAAAGCAGAACAGACACAAAAGGCCGAATGGCCTGCTCCAGTTTCCTTTTTCTAAAGTCCGAGTTTACCTTTGCGCCTGGTTCTCCCTTGACCTTCAGCCTGTCCTTTTGCACAGGGGAGCGCTCACAGCACCGGAGTTCCATCGGCAGCCGCTGCGGGCCAGCTCCCGTATCCCAGCAGCAGGAGACAGGACTGGGAGGAAACTCCGGACAATAGGCCCCGATCCACGGCGGGGAAAGACCGGGCACCCTCTGTGTGGCTGAAACATCTCACGGAATCTCCGCCCGAATCTTCACCTCCGCCATCGGAAGGATTCAAAACTCCGGCCGCTGTTGCAGCCTTTACCCGGGGAGCTGCTCCCAATCTCGGGTCTCTCACCGGGTCCACTCGTTCCCGATTTCAAACTTCGGTCCGCCCACTGACACTCCTCAGCCAATGGAGGCAAGAGTATCCCAGTGGTGTTCCCTGATTGGCTGTGAGTTTATCCGAGGGCGGGCTGCTGCCTGGAGCCGGAGATGTCAGTCACTGTTTGTTCTCAGAATCAAAGCAAGTTCCCCGAGGCTCAAAGTTCAAAGTAAAATTATTATCATTTTTAATTTTTTAAATTTTTATTAAACACAAACAAAAACAGAAACACTAAACATATGCTAAAAAAGCCAGGGAGTCACACAAAAGCAGCAACAAATATATAACTATTAATTTTAAATATACAAATAAACAAGGAAATCCACTCTAAATATTGTTGGACAGAAGGAACTGTATCTAAGAGGAGTCACAAAACAGTAACATTTACAGAGATAACCCAAAACTTTGACAGATTTGTACAGTCTTTACAGCCTTCTGGCTATGGGAAGTTTTCAGAGGATAAACGTATAGTTTGAAGTCTGACATCAAAATATAAATGAAGGTTTCTTATTGCTGTGATTGCATTTATGGATATAAAATTTGCTGTAAATTAACAAAAGATTTATGATAAAGAAATTATCCCTATGAGATTTGGTGTTATTAGTAAACGCAAATAGAACGTTTTGAAAACAAAAAGTAAAATCCACATTAATATATTGATCTATAAATTGACCAACATCAAACTAAAATGTTTTAACATATTCACAATCCCAAAACAGATGAAATAAATTCTCTGGATATAAACCACAAAAAGAACAGTTAGTTTCAATATCAGAATTAACCCTTGTCAAATAAACATTGGTTGGATAATATCTATGTATAATTTTAAATAAGCCCCAAATACTCCTCCACCTCAGATTCCCCAAGTGACTATTCCAAAAACTAACAGAGTACATATAAGTCGCCACATACAACTCCTACAAACATACAGAGCAAAGCTACAGAATGGTAACTATATCTGGATCGCTGAAAGATCAACCAGAGTGCAGAAGACAACAAACTTCGCCAATGCAAATGAACAACGAGAACATGAAATAACCGCAGCGGCTGCCGATAGATGTCCGGTGCACTCAGCACTCCCCTGTTCAATCTGACAGGACAAGAAACAGTGAGGCGCAAAGGTAAACTCGTGTTTCAGAAAATACGAGAGAAGGTGTGGCCATTCGGCCCCTTGCACCTCTTCTGTCCTTCACTCAGAACGTGCTTGACTTCTGACCTCAGCACCAGTTTCCTGCAACTTCCCATCACCGCTGAGCCCCAGGATATGTCTATTCAATTTAGAAACCTTGTGGAGATAATTGCAATGATTCACTGCACTCTGGGTGAGGAAATTTCTCCTCATCTCAGTCCTGCTGAGTTGTCCTCGGATTTAGAGTCTGTGAGCGCTGGTTTCCACACCTTATGGGAAACTTCATTCCAGCCCTTCCGCTGTAAATATCCTGTGAGATTGTATTTCTCTGATTCTGAGCCAGGAATGTGATCTGTCTGTCAAACCACCTCTTATTTCACTCATTTTGAGACAGTCCCAGTACGATGATTTGTTGTGGGAGCATCTCTATGGACAAGTGAGTGCAGTTATCCTGTGTTGTTCCACAGCCTGATGGCTGAGGGGTTGTAACTGTTCCTGACCCTGGTGGGGCAAGTCCTTGAGGCTCTTGTACTTTCTACATGATTACAGCAGTGAGAAAAGAGCCTGTCTGTGTGGTGAGCCTGATCACAGCCGCCTGTATCACCGTCCCCACTGGCCTGCCCTGTCCGGGACCAAAGGGATTGTGCAGAGTAAATGTGGTACTCTGTTGAGTATCACTGTCATCCGTCCCCTCTGGCCTGCCTTATCCGGGACCAAAGGGATTGTAGAGAGTAAATGTGGTACTCTGTCGAGTGTCGCTGTGATCCATCCCCTCTGGCCTGCCCTATCCAGGACCAAAGGGATTGTGGAGAGTAAATGTGGTACTCTCTCAAGTATCACTGTGATCCGTCCCTTCTGGCCTGCCCTGTCCGGGACCAAAGGGATTGTGGAGAGTGAATGTGGTATTCTGTCGAGTATCACTGTGATCCGTCCCCTCCGGCCTGCCCTATCCGGGACCAAAGGGATTGTGGAGAGTAAATGTGGTACTCTGTCGAGTATCACTGTGATCCGTCCCCTCTGGCCTGCCCTATCCGGGACCAAAGGGATTGTGGAGAGTAAATGTGGTACTCTGTCCAGATTCACTGTGATCCGTCCCTACTGGCCTGCCCTACCCGGGACCAAAGGGATTGTGGAGAGTGAATATGGTACTCTGTCAAGTATCACTGTGATCCCTCCCCTCTGGCCTGCCCTATCCAGGACCAAAGGGATTGTGGAGAGTAAATGTGGTACTCTGTCGAGATTCACTGTGATCCGTCCCTACTGGCCTGCCCTACCCGGGACCAAAGAGATTGTGGAGAGTGAATATGGTACTCTGTCGAGTATCACTGTGATCCGTCCCTTCCGGCCTGCCCGAACCGGGACCAAAGGGATTGTGGAGTGTGAATGTGGTACTCTGTCGAGTATTACTGTGATACGTCCCCTCTGGCCTGCCCTATCCGGGACCAAAGGGATTGTGGAGTGTGAATGTGGTACTCTATCGAGTATCACTGTGATCCTTCCCCTCTGGCCTACCCTGTCCGGGACCAAAGGGATTGTGGAGAGTAAATGTGGTTCTCTGTCGAGTATCACTGGGATCCGTCCTCTATGGCCTGCCCTGTCCGGGACCAAAGGCATTCTGGAGAGTAAATATGGTACTCTGTCAAGTATCACTGTGATCCGTCCCCTCCGGCCTGTCCTATCTGGGACCAAAGGGATTGTGGAGTGTGAATGTGGTACTCTGTCGAGTATCACTGTGATCCGTCCCCTCCGGCCTGTCCTGTCCAGGACCAAAGGGATTATGGAGAGTAAATGTGGTTCTCTGTCAAGTATCACTGTGATCCGTCCCCTTCGGCCTGCCCAATCTGGGACCAAAGGGATAGTGGAGTGTGAATGTGGTACTCTGTCGAGTATCACTGTGATCTGACCCCTCTGGCCTGCCCTGTCCGGGACCAAAGGCATTCTGGAGAGTAAATATGGTACTCTGTCGAGTATCACTGTGATCCTTCCCCTCTGGCCTGCCCTGTCCGGGACCAAAGGGATTGTGTAGAGTAAATGCGGTACTCTGTCGAGTATCACTGTGATCCGTCCTCTATGGCCTGCCCTGTCCGGGACCAAAGGCATTCTGGAGAGTAAATATGGTACTCTGTCAAGTATCACTGTGATCCGTCCCCTTCGGCCTGCCCAATCTGGGACCAAAGGGATAGTGGAGTGTGAATGTGGTACTCTGTCGAGTATCACTGTGATCTGACCCCTCTGGCCTGCCCTGTCCGGGACCAAAGGCATTCTGGAGAGTAAATATGGTACTCTGTCGAGTATCACTGTGATCCTTCCCCTCTGGCCTGCCCTGTCCGGGACCAAAGGGATTGTGTAGAGTAAATGCGGTACTCTGTCGAGTATCACTGTGATCCGGGCTGTCTTTCTGCCCCTTATTATTCTTGTCTGTGATTGCAGTGTGACAATCTCTGGCCCAATGTCCCCTCTTTCTACAAATCCCGTTTCTGTCCTTAGCCAAGTGTCCTCTTCATCTGCACCGTCCGCACGATCCTGCCACCCGTTCTGGGTTCTTCGTCGGGACCCGAACTCCATCTCCTCACTACCGGTTCTCTGTGCACACTCTCGCTTTCCCCCAGTCCCTTTAAAGAGTCAATTGCGTTCCCTATTCATCAGAATTTATGTCACCAGGGGCCAGGTCTGACACAGTGAATTGAGATTAGTTAACTTAAAGGAGTGGGCAGGCTTGGGTCTGAGACAGTTTAGAAAAGTCTGCACTGCCAGCTGGACACACTGATCTGTCCAGGGGTTTGCCAGCATTGGACTCTCACGTATCCTTAAAACGAGCTATAAAGTACGCAAGGCATTCTCCTTTTTTCTGTAGTTATCGGGTAAATTCACCAAAATCCTCATGCAGTCGGGCTGTCATTCAAATGGGTTCCCTCACCTCAGTGACCCACCGTTCCATGGTTTGTATTACATCAGCCCCTCTGGTGGTTCCCGGTCACCTTCGGGCATCTGCCTGGGAAAGGGGAACCCACTCCCTGTCCCTGTCCGAGAGGTTCCATATATAAACCTGTGGAGTGGCACACGTCCCCGGGCAGGGTCTGGAAAGGGGAACCCACTCCCTGTCCCTGTCCGAGAGGTTCCATATATAAACCTGTGGAGTGGCACACGTCCCCGGGCAGGGTCTGGAAAGGGGAACCCACTCCATGTCCCTGTCCAAGAGGTTCCATTTATAACCCTGAGGAGTGCAGGCAAGTCCCGGGCAGGGTCTGGAAAGGGGAACCCTCTCCCTGTCCCTGTCCGAGTGGTTCCATCTATAACCCTGAGGAGTGGCACAAGTCCCCGGGCAGGGTCTGGAAAAGGGAACCCTCTCCCTGTCCCTGTCCAAGTGGTTCCATCTATAACCCTGAGGAGTGGCACACGTCCCCGGGCAGGGTCTGGAAAGGGGAACCCACTCCCTGTCCCTGTCCGAGACGTTCCATATATAACCCTGAGGAGTGGTAGAAGTCCCCAGGCAGGGTCTGGAAAGGGGAACCCACTCCCTTTTTGAATGAATTCAGGTAAAGCCCCTGGTCCGGACGGTTATACTGCTGAATTTTTAAAATCCTTTTCTTCTATACTAGCTCCTTGGCTTTGTAAAATTTTTAAAGATGCGTTAACTGTAGGTAAATAAGCACAATCTTTTTATGATGCCTCCATTTATCCAATTCGTAAAAAAGATAAAGACCCCACTGAATGTGCATCCTATCGGCCAATATCCTTGCTGAAAATGGATTCTAAGATTTTTACCAAAATTTTGGCCACTAGATTAGAAAATGCATTACCTCAAAATATCTCAGAAGATCAGACCAGATTTATTAAAACCTGTTATTCATCTTTTAACATTAGAAAATTAATTAATATAATTTATACTTCTTCATCTAAAATACCAGAATGTCATTTCCTTAGATGCTGAAAAAGCGTTAAATAGAGTTGAATGGCTATATTTATTTAATACGTTGCAGAATTTTAATTTTAGCTTGAAATTTATATCATGTAGTAAATTAATGTATTATGAACCTTTGGCTTCGGTTCTTACCAATAATCAAACATCTTTTTTTCAGTTGTCCCGTGTTATGAGCCAAGGCTGCCCTTTAAGTCCTCTATTATTTGACATTGCTTTGGAACCTTTAGCCGTTGCCATTCGTGAATCACCTAATATTTTTGGTACTACCTGTGGGTAAGGGACTTATAAGTTATCATTATATGCTGATGATTTGTTACTATACATGTCTGACCCTGAGAGATCTATTCCTGCTATTTCATCCTTGCTTGCTCAGTTTAGTAGCTTTTCTGGCTACAAACTGAAATTTTAGTAAGAGTGAACTATTTCTATTAAATATGCAAGTTCCAATTTATAAACACTTACCATTTAAAGTTGTCACAGATCATTTTACTTATTTGGGTATTAAAATTACCAGGGAACATAAGGGTTTATTTAAAGTTAATTTTTTACCTTTAATTGAACAAATCAAGCAACTTGTTACCAGGTGGTCCCCATTATCTCTGTCATTGGTTGGTTGAATTAATACTATCAAGATGATAGTATTACCCAAATTTTTATATTTTTGCCAAGCATTACCAATTTGTATTCCTAAATCTGTTTTTGATATTATTGACTCCAAAACATCCTCGTATGAGTGGCAGAATAAAAATCCTAGATTAAGTAACAAATATTTACAGAAGCCTAAGAAGGAAGGTGGTTTTGCTTTGCCAAACCTGAGATTTTACTATTGGGCAGTTAATATTCAATATTTAATATTTTGGACACAAGAATCGGTCATAGTACCTTGCCCACAATGGGTAAATTTGGAGTGTAAATCTGTACAAAACTTCTCATTGTTTTCTATTTTAGGATCTTCGATTCCTTTTGCTTTATCTAAACCTAATAAACAAATAACTAATCCTACAGTTAAACATACATTAAGAATATGGGTTCCATTTTGTAAATTCTTTGGCTTGAATAATCAAGCCCTATTATATCTAACTTCTTTTTCCAGCCCTCTTTTATGGACCAAGCCTTTGTGTTTTGGAAAACAAAAGGTATAACATGTTTTCGTCAAATATTTTTAGAAAACAGTTTTATGTCCTTTGAAGAGCTATACAGTCTAATATTCATATTTTTTTAGATATTTGCAAGGTAGTATTCTTGAATGTTAGTATTTTCTGAAATTATGTCCAATGGACATGACAGAAAAAATTCTAGCTCTGAATCCTTGCCAGAAGGGTTAAGTAGCCATCATTTATCATATGATCATGAAAATACAGCCAGGAGTATCAGAAATAATTAAGAAGGAATGGGAAAAAGAACTTCACTGTCTTATACCAACAGAGCAGTGGGAGAAAATTTTACAATTAGTCAATTCTTCTTCTTTTTGTGCTAAACATGCCTAATACAATTTAAGGTTGTTCATAGGGCTCACATGTCCAAGGATAAATTCATTCAATTTTATTCTTATGTTAATCCAGCCTGTGACAGATGTCATTCTGAAGTCGCTTCATTGACCCACATGTTCTGGTCTTGCCCCTGTTTGCAAAATTATTGGAAAGATATTTTTGGTATTATTTCAACAGTTCTGAATATCAAATTGCAACCGCAACATATTACTGCAATTTTCGGTTTACCAATGGTGGATAAAAGTCGTTTATCCCCCCTCAGCCCGGCGGATGATTGCATTTGTTACATTAATGGCTAGAAGATCTATCCTATTGAATTGGAAAGAAATTAGCCCTCCAACTATATTTCAGTGGTTTTCTCAAACGATTTCTTGTTTGAGTTTATAAAACATTACAAGTGTTGTCTTTGACCGTTCAGTTAAATTTGAAGAAACTTGGAGACCATTTATTCAACATTTTCATATAAGCTAAACTGACTTTTCCTAAACCTTGCTTTCATTGTCCTTAATTATTTGGATGGAGGTGCTGAGTTATTGACGCTACTGTGTATAATTGATATAATGCAATGGCCCATGTCGATTAGGATTTTTTCCATTTTTTTGGGGGGGGGAGGGTTTCTTATTTTCTCCATTTTTTGTAACCACTATGAGTTTGGGAGGTTATTATCATCTATTTGTATTTATATCTTAACCTATTAATTATGTACTCTCAAGCTCTTTGTATTCATGTTTCATTTATGTTTGTTTAAAATCAATAAAAAGATTTAAAAAGAAAGGACTACTCTGAGGAAAGGGTGGAATAGGCGCAACGGGCCGAGTGGTCAGGCATGCTCCTGTTACTTATTTTCTAAAGTCTGAGTTTACCTTTGCGCCTGGTTCTCCCTTGACCTTCAGCCTGTCCTTTTGCACAGGGGAGCGCTCACAGCACCGGAGTTCCGTCGGCAGCCGCTGCGGGCCAGCTCCCGTATCCAGGCAGCAGGAGACAGGTCTGGGAGGAAACTCCGGACAATAGGCTCCGATCCACGGCGGGGAAAGACCGGGCTCCCCCTGTGTGGCTGAAACATCTCACGGAATCTCCGCCCGAATCTTCACCTCCGCCATAGGAAGGGTTCAAAACTCCGGCCGCTGTTGCAGCCTTTACCCGGGGAGCTGCTCCCAATCTCGGGTCTCTCACCGGGTCCATTTGTTCCCGATTCCAAACTTCGGTCCGCCCAGCGTCCCGCCCACTGACACTCCTCAGCCAATGGGGGCAAATGTCTCCCAGTGGTGTCCTCTGATTGGCTGTGTGTGTGTCCGAGGGTGGGCTGCTACCGGAAGATGGAGATGTCAGTCACTGTTTGTTCTCAGAATCAAAGCAAGTTCCCCGAGGCTCAAAGTTCAAAGTAAATTTTGTTATTATTTTTAAATTTTTTAAATTTTTATTAAACACAATCAAAAACAGAAACACTAAACATATGCCAACAAAGACAGGGAATCACACGAAAGCAGCAACAAATATATAACTATTAACTTTAAATATACAAATATACAAGGAAATCCGCTCTATATATTGTTGGACAGAAGGAACTGTATCTAAGAGGAGTCACAAAACAGGAACATTTACAGAGATAACCCAAAACTTTGACAGATTTGTACAGTCTTTTCAGCCTTCTGGTTATGCAAAGTTTTCAGAGTATAAACGTATAGTTTGAAGTCTGATGTAAAAAATATAAATGAAGGTTTCTTATTGCTGTGATTGCATTTATGGATATAAAATTTGCTGTAAATCAACAAAATATGTATGGTAAGGAAATGATCCCTATGAGATTTGGTATTATTAGTAAAACCAAATAAGACAATTTCAAAACAAAAAGTTAAATCCATGTTAATATATTGATCTATAAATTGACAAACATCAACCCAAAATGTTTTAACATATTAACAATCCCAAAACAGATGAAATAAATACTCTGGATATAAACCACAAAAAGAACAGTTCGTTTCAATATCTGAATTAACCCTTGTCAAATAAACACTGTTTGGATAATATCTATGTATAATTTTCAATAAGCCCCAAATACTCCTCCACCTCAGATTCCCCAAGTGACTATTTCAAAAACTAACAGAGTACATATAAGTCGCTACATACAACTCCTACAAACATACAGAGCAAAGCTACAGAACGGTAACTATACCTGGATCACTGAAAGATCAACCAGAGTGCAGAAGACAACAAACTTCGCCAATGCAAATAAACAACGAGAACATGAAATAACCGCAGCAGCTGACGATAGATGTCCGGTGCGCTCAGCTCTCCCCTGTTCAATCTGACAGGCCAAGAAACAGTGAGGCGCAAAGGTAAACTCGAGTTTCAGAAAATCAGAAATAGAGAAGGTGTGGCCATTCGGCCCCTTCCGCCTCTTCTGCCCTTCACTCAGAACATGCTTGACTTTTGACCTCAGCACCACTTTCCTGCAACTTTCCATCACCGTTGAGCCCCAGGATAAGTCTATTAAATTTAGAAACCTTGTTGAGATAATTGCAATGATTCACTGCACTCTGGGTGAGGAAATTTCTCCTCATCTCAGTCCTGCTGAGTTGTCCTCCGATTTTGAGTCTGTGAGCGCTGGTTCCACACCTTATGGGAAACATCATTCCAGCCCTTCCGCTGTAAATAGATAGATAGATAGATAGATAGATACTTTATTCATCCCCATGGGGAAATTCAGCATTTTTTCCAATGTCCCGTACACTTGTTGTAGCAAAAACTCATTACATACAATACAATACTTAACTCAGTAATAATATGATATGCATCTAAATCACTAGCTCAAAAAGCATTAATAATAGCTTTAAAAAGTTCTTAAGTCCTGGCAGTTGAATTGTAAAGCCTAATGGCATTGGGGAGTATTGACCTCTTCATCCTGCCTGAGGAGCATTGCATCGACAGTAACCTGTCGCTGAAACTGCTTCTCTGTCTCTGGATGGTGCTATGTAGAGGATGTTCAGGGTTTTCCATAATTGACCGTAGCCTACTCAGCGCCCTTCGCTCAGCTACCGATGTTAAACTCTCCAGTACTTTGCCCACGACAGAGCCCGCCTTCCTTATCAGCTTATTAAGACGTGAGGCGTCCTTCTTCTTAATGCTTCCTCCCCAACACGCCACCACAAAGAAGAGGGCGCTCTCAACAACTGACCTATAGAACATCTTCAGCATCTCACTGCAGACATTGAATGACGCCAACCTTCTAAGGAAGTACAGTCGACTCTGTGCCTTCCTGCACAAGGCATCTGTGTTGGCAGTCCAGTCTAGCTTCTCGTCCAACTGTACTCCCAGATACTTGTAGGTCTTAACCTGTTCCACACACTCTCCATTAATGATCACTGGCTCCATGTGAGTCCTAGGTCTCCTAAAGTCCACCACCATCTCCTTGGTCTTGGTGACATTGAGACGCAGGTAGTTTGAGTTGCACCATATCACAAAGTCCTGTATCAGTTTCCTATACTCCTCCTCCTGTCCATTCCTGACACACCCCACTATGGCCGTGTCATCAGCGAACTTCTGCACATGGCAGGACTCCGAGTTATATTGGAAGTCAGATGTGTACAGGGTGAACAGGACCGGAGAGAGTACGGTTCCCTGTGGCGCTCCTGTGCTGCTGACCACTGTGTCAGACCTACAGTCTCCCAACCGCACATACTGAGGTCTATCTGTCAAGTAGTCCACTATCCAATCCACCATGTAAGAGTCTACTCCCATCTCCGTTAGTTTGTGCTTTAATATCTTGGGCTGGATGGTGTTAAAGGCACTAGAGAAGTCAAGGAATGTAATCCTCACAGCACAACTGACCCCATCTAGGTGAGAGAGTGATTTGTGCAGCAAATACGTGATAGCATCCTCCACTCCCACCTTCTCCTTATACGCAAACTGAAGCGGATCCCGGGCGTGCCTGGTTTGTGGCCTCAGATTCTGTATTATCAGCCGCTCCATGGTCTTCATCACGTGCGACGTCAAGGCAACAGGTCTGAAGTCATTCAACTCCTTTGGCTGTGGTTTCTTCGGTACCGGGACAATACAAGATGTTTTCCACTGTCTGGGTACTCTTCTCTGATCTAGACTCATGTTGAAGATGCGCTGTAGTGGTTCTCCCAGTTCAGTCGCACAGGCCCTTAGTAATCGTGGGGAAACTCCGTCCGGTCCAGCCGCCTTGCTGGTACAGATCTTCCTCAGTTGACCTTCCACCTGTGCAGCCGTAAACCTGGACGTGGGCCAGGTCTCCTGTGAGTGGCTATTTTCCTGTGAGGGAAGTAAGCCTGGTGTGGAGTTCTGCAGTGAGGGTGAGATTGCGCTGTCGAACCTATTGAAGAAGTTGTTCAGCTGGTTCGCTTTCTCCACATCTCCACTTATGTTTGCCCCCCGCTTTGCACCACATCCGGTGATGATCTTCATCCCATCCCACACCTCCTTCATGCTTTTTTCCTGCAGCTTTTGTTCTAACTTTCTCCTATACTGCTCCTTTGCCCCCCTTATCTGTACTCTGAGTTCCTTCTGAACTCTTTTAAGCTCCAACCGATCACCCTCTTTAAAGGCCCTCTTCTTCTGGTTTAGGAGGCCTTTGATGTGACTAGTGATCCAGGGCTTATTATTGGGATAGCAGCGAACAGTTCTAACAGGAACAACCGCATCCACACAAAAATTAATATAGTCCGTTGTGCATCCTGTGTGATTGTATTTCTCTAATTCTGAGACAGGAATGTGATCTGTCTCAGTCAAACCACCTCTTATTTCACTCATTTTGAGACAGTCCCAGTACGATGATTTGTTGTGGGAGCATCTCTATGGACAGCAGGTGAGTGCAGTTATCCTGTGTTGTTCCACAGCCTGATGGTTGAGGGGTAGTAACTGTTCCTGACCCTGGTGGGGCGAGTCCTGAGGCTCTAGTACCTTCTACCGGATTACAGCAGTGAGAAAAGAGCCTGCCTGTGTGGTGAGCCTGATCACAGCCGCCTGTATCACCGTCCGCTCTGGCCTACCCTATCCGGGACCAAAGGGATTGTGGAGAGTAAATGTGGTACTCTGTCGAGTATCACTGTGATCCGTCCCCTCTGGCCTGCCCTATCCGGGACCAAAGGGATTCTGGACAGTAAATGTGGTACTCTGTCGAGTATCACTGTGATCCGTCCCCTCTGGCCTGCCCTATCCGGGACCAAAGGGATTGTGGAGAGTAAATGTGGTACTCTGTCGAGAATCACTGTGATCCGTCCCCTCTGGCCTGCCCAATCCGGGACCAAAGGGATTGTGGAGAGTAAATGTGGTACTCTGTCGAGTATCACTGTGATCCGTCCCCTCTGGCCTGCCCTATCCGGGACCAAAGGGATTGTGGAGAGAAAATCTGGTACTCTGTCGAGTATCACTGTGATCCGTCCCCTCTGGCCTGCCCTATCCGGGACCAAAGGGACTGTGGAGAGTAAATGTTGTACTCTGTCGAGTATCACTGTGATCCGTCCCTTCTGGCCTGCCCTATCTGGGACCAAAGGGATTGTGGAGAGTAAATGTGGTACTCTGTCGAGTATCACTGTGATCCGTCCCCTCTGGCCTGCCCTATCCGGGACCAAAGGGTTAGTGGAGAGTAAATGTGGTACTCTGTCGAGTATCACAGTGATCCGTCCCCTCTGGCCTGCCCAATCCGGGACCAAAGGGATTGTGGAGAGTAAATGTGGTACTCTGTCGAGTATCACTGTGTTCCGTCCACTCTGGTCTACCCTATCCGGGACCAAAGGGATTGTGGAGAGTAAATGTGGTACTCTGTCGAGTATCACTGTGACCGTCCCCTCTGGCCTGCCCTATCCGGGACCAAAGGGATTGTGGACAGTAAATGTGGTACTCTGTCGAGTATTACTGTGATCCGTCCCCTCTGGCCTGCCCTATCCTGGACCAAAGGGATTGTGGAGAGTAAATGTGGTACTCTGTCGAGTATTACTGTGATCTGTCCCCTCTGGCCTGCCCTACCCGGGACCAAAGGGATTGTGGAGAGTAAATGTGTTACTCTGTCGATTATTACTGTGATCCGTCCCCTCTGGCCTGCCCTATCCGGGACCAAAGGGATTGTGGAGAGTAAATGTGTTACTCTGTCGATTATTACTGTGATCCGTCCCCTCTGGCCTGCCCTATCCGGGACCAAAGTGATTCTGGAGAGTAAATGTGGTACTCTGTCAAGTATCGGTGTGATCCGTCTCCTCTGGCCTGCCCTACCCGGGACCAAAGGGATTGTGGAGAGTAAATGTGTTACTCTGTCGATTATTACTGTGATCCGTCCCCTCTGGCCTGCCCTATCCGGGACCAAAGGGATTCTGGAGAGTAAATGTGGTACTCTGTCGAGTATCACTGTGTTCCGTCCACTCTGGTCTACCCTCTCCGGAACCAAAGGGATTGTGGAGAGTAAATGTGGTACTATGTCGAGTATCACTGTGATCCGTCCCCTGTGGCCTGCCCTACCCGGGACCAAAGGGACTGTGGAGAGTAAATGTGGTACCCTGTCGAGTATCACTGTGATCCGTCCCCTCTGGCCTGCCCTATCCGGGACCAAAGGGATTGTGGAGAGTAAATGTGGTACTCTGTCGAGTATCACTGTGATCCGTCCCCTCTGGCCTGCCCTATCCGGGACCAAAGGGATTGTGGAGAGTAAATGTGGTACTCTGTCGAATATCACTGTGATCCGTCCCCTCTGGCCTGCCCTATCCGGGACCAAAGGGATTGTGGAGAGTAAATGTGGTACTCTGTCGAGTATTACTGTGATCCTGTCTCTCTTCCTGCCCTTTATTGTTCTTGTCTGTGATTGCAGTGCGACAATCTCTGGCCCAATGTCCCCTCTTTCTACAAACCCCGTTTATGTCCATAGCCGAATGTCCTCTTCATCTGCACTGTCCACATGATCCTGCCACCCGTTCTGGGTACCTCGTCAAGACCCGAACTCCATCTCCTCACTACCGGTTCTCTGTGCACACTCTTGCTTTGCCCCAGTCCCGTTAAAGAGACAATTGTAATCCATATTCATCAGAATTTATGTCACCTGGGGCCAGGTCTGACACAACGAATTGAGATTAGTTAACTTAAAGGAGTGGGCAGGCTTGGGTCTGAGACAGTTTAGAAAAGTCTGCACTGCCAGCTGGACACACTGATCTGTCCAGGGGTTTGCCGGCATTGGACTCTCACGTATCCTTAAACGGCTATAAAGTACGCAAGGGATTCTCCTTTTTCCTGTAGTTATTGGCTAAATTCAACAAAATCCGCGTGCAGTCGAGCTGTCATTCAAATGGGTTCCCTTTCCTCAGCGACCCACCGTGCCATGGCTTGTATTACATCAGCCCCTCTGGTGGCTCCCGGTCACCTTCGGGCATCTGCCTGGGAAAGGGGAACCCACTCCCTGTGCCTGTCCGAGAGGTTCCATATATAACCCTGAGGAGTGGCACAAGTCCCCGGGCAGGGTCTGGAAAGGGGAACCCACTCCCTTTTTCAAAGAATTCAGGTAAAGCCCCTGGTCCGGACGGTTATACTGCTGAATTTTTCAAATCCTTTTCTTCTATACTCGCTCCTTGGCTTTGTAAAATTTTTAAAGATGCGTTAACCGTAGGTAAATAACCACAATCTTTTTATGATGCCTCCATTTCTCCAATTCTTAAAAAAGATAAAGACCCCACTGAATGTGCATCCTATCGGCCAATATCCTTGCTGAATACGGATTCTAAGATTTTTACCAAAATTTTCGCCACTGGATTAGAAAATGTATTACCTCAAATTATTTCTGAAGATCAGACCAGATTTATTAAAAACTGTTATTCATCTTTTAGCATTAGAAAATTAATTAATATAATTTATACTTCTTCATCTAAAATACCAGAATGTAATTTCCTTAGATGCTGAAAAAGCGTTCGATAGAGTTGAATGGCCATATTTATTTAATACGTTGCAGAATTTTAATTTTAGCTTGAAATTTATATCATGGATTAAATTAATGTATTATAAACCTTTGGCTTCGGTTCTTACCAATAATCAAAGATCTCCTTTTTTTCAGTTGTCCCGTGGTACAAGGCAAGGCTGTCCTTTAAGTCCTCTATTATTTGACATTGCTTTGGAACCTTTAGCCGTTGCCATTCGTGAATCACCTAATATGTTTGGTATTACTCGTGGGTAAGGGACTTATAAGTTATCATTATATGCTGATGATTTGTTACTATACATATCTGACCCTGAGAGATCTATTCCTGATATTTCATCCTTGCTTGTTCAGTTTAGTAGCTTTTCTGGCTACAAACTGAATTTTAATAAGAGTGAGTTATTTACATCAAATATGCAAGTTCCAATTTATAAACACTTACCATTTAAAGTTGTCACAGATCATTTTACTTATTTGGGTATTAAAATTACCAAGAAACATAAGCGTTTATTTAAAGTTAATTTTTTACCTTTAATTGAACAAATCAAGCAACTTGTTACCAGGTGGTCCCCATTATCTCTGTCATTGGTTGGTCGAATTAATACTATCAAGATTTCAATATTACCCAAATTTTTATATTTATTCCAAACATTACCAATTTTTATTCCTAAATCTTTTTTTGATATTATTGATACAAAATATACTCGTATGTGTGGCAGAATAAAAATCCTAGATTCAGTAAAAAATATTTACAGAAGCCTAACAAGGAAGGTGGTTTTGCTTTGCCAAACCTGAGATTTTACTATTGGGCAGTTAATATTCAATATTGAATATTTTGGACACAAGAATCGGTCATAGTATCTTGCCCACAATGGGTAAATTTGGAGTGTAAATCTGTACAAGACTTCTCAGTGTTTTCTATTTTAGGATCTTCGCTTCCTTTTGCTTAATCTAAACCGAATAAACAAATGACTAATCCTATAGTTAAACATACATTAAGAATATGGTTTCAATTTTGTAATTTTTTTGGCTTGATTAATCAAGCCCTATTATATCTAACTTCTTTTTCCAGCCCTCTTTTATGGACCAAGCCTTTGTGTTATGGAAAACAAAAGGTATAACATGTTTTCGTCATCTATTTTTAGATAACAGTTTTATGTCCTTTGAACAGCTATCCAACATAAAACTCATATTTTTTTAGATACTTGCAAGTTAGAAATTTCTAAAATGTTAGTATTTTCTGAAATTATGTCCAATGGACATTACAGAAAAAATTCTAGCTCTGAATCCTTGCCAGAAGGGTTAAGTAGCCATCATTTATTATATGATCATGAAAATACAGCCAGGAGTATCAGAAATAATTAAGAAGGAATGGGAAAAAGAACTTCACTGTCTTATACCCACAGAGCAGTGGGAGAAAATTTTACAATTAGTCAATTCTTCTTCTATTTGTGCTAAACATGCCTAATACAATTTAAGGTTGTTCATAGGGTTCACATGTCCAAGGATAAACTCGCTCGATTTTATTCTTATGTTAATCCAAACAGTGACAGATGTCATTCTGAAGTCGCTTCATTGACCCACATGTTCTGGACTTGCCCCCGTTTGCAAAATTATTGGAAAGATGTTTTTGGTATTATTTCAACAGTTCTGAATATCAAATTGTAACCGCATCCTATTACTGCAATTTTCGGTTTACCAATGGTGGATAAAAGTCGTTTATCCCCCCTCAGCCCGGCGGATGATTGCATTTGTTACATTAATGGCTAGAAGATCTATCCTATTGAATTGGAAATAAATTAATCCTCTAACTATATTTCAGTGGTTTTCTCAAACTATTTCTTGTTCGAGTTTAGAAAAAATTACAAGTGTTGTCTTTGACCCTTCAGTTAAATTTGAAGAAACTTGGAGACCATTTATTCAACATTTTCATAAAAGCTAAACTGACTTTCCCTAAACCTTACTTTTATTGTCCTTAATTATTTGGATGGACGTGCGGAGTTATTGACGCTACTGTGTATAATTGATATAATGCAATGGCCCATGTCGGTTAGGATTCTTTTCATTTTTTTGGGGGGGAGGGTTTCTTATTTTCTCCATTTTTTGTAACCACTATGAGTTTGGGAGGTTATTATCATCTATTTGTATTTATACCTTAAACTATTAATTATGTACTCTCAAGCTCGATGTATTCATGTTTCATTTATGTTTGTTTAAAATCAATAAAAAGATTTAAAAAGAAAGGACTATTCTGAGGAAAGGGTGGAATAGGCGCAACGGGCCGAGTGGCCAGGCATGCTCCTGTTACTTATTTTCTAAAGCACGAGTTTACCTTTGCGCCTTGTTCTCCCTTGGTTTTCAGCCGTTCGGATTGCACAGGGGAGCGGTGAGAGCTCCGGAGATCCATCGGCAGCCGCTGCGGGGCAGCTCCCGTCTCCCAGCAGGAAGGGACGGGTCTGGGGGACAACTCCAGACAACAGGCCCCGATCCTCGGCGGGGAAAGGCCGGGCGCCCTCCGTGTAGCTGAAACATCTCACGGAATCTCCGCCCGAATCTTCACCTCCGCCATCGGAAGGGTTCAAAACTCCGGCCGCTGTTGCAGCCTTTACCCGGGGAGCTGCTCCCAATCTCGGGTCTCTCACCGGGTCCACTCGTTCCCGATTCCAAACTTCGGTCCGCTCAGCGTCCCGCCCACTGACACTCCTCAGCCAATGGAGGCAAGATCCTCCCAGCGGTGTTCTCTGATTGGCTGTGAGTGTGTCCGAGGGCGGGCTGCTGCCGGGTGCCGGTGATGTCAGTCACAGTTTGTTCTCAGAATCAAAGCAAGTTCCCCGAGGCTCAAAGTTCAAAGTAAATTTTATTATTATTTTTAATTTTTTTAAAACTTTTATTAAACACAATCAAAAACAGCAACACTAAACATATGCTAACAAAGACAGGGAATCACAGGAAAGCAGCAACAAATATATAACTATTAACTTTAAATATACAACTATACAAGGAAATCCGCTCTAAATATTGTTGGACAGAAGGAACTGTATCTAAGAGGAGTCACAAAACAGGAACATTTACAGAGATAACCCAAAACGTTGACAGATTTGTACAGTCTTTACAGCTTTCTGGCTATGGGAAGTTTTCAGAGGATAAACGTATAGTTTGAAGTCTGACATCAAAATATAAATGAAGGTTTCTTATTGCTGTGATTGCATTTATGGATATAAAATTTGCTGTAAATTAACAAAAGATAAAGAAATGATCCCTATGAGATTTGGTGTTATTAGTAAACCCAAATAAGACATTTTGAAAAAAAAGTAAAATCCACATTAATATATTGATCTATAAATTGACCAACATCAACCCAAAAAGTTTTAACATATTCACAATCTCAAAACAGATGAAATAAATTCTCTGGATATAAACCACAAAAAGAACAGTTAGTTTCAATATCGGAATTAACCCTTGTCAAATAAACACTGTTTGGATAATATCTATGTCTAATTTTAAATAAGCCCCAAATACTCCTCCACTTCAGATTCCCCAAGCGACTATTCCAAAAACTAACAGACTACATATAAGTCGCCACTTACAACTCCTACAAACATACAGAGCAAAGCTACAGAACGGTAACTATACCTGGATCACTGAAAGATCAACCAGAGTGCAGAAGACAACAAACTTCGCCAATGCAAATAAACAACGAGAACATGAAATAACCGCAGCGGCTGCCGATAGATGTCCGGTGCTCTCAGCGCTCCCTGTTCAATCTGACAGGACAAGAAACAGTGAGGCGCAAAGGTAAACTCGTGTTTCAGAAAATCAGAAATAGAGAAGGCGTGGCCATTCGGCCCCTTGCGCTTCTTCTGCCCTTCACTCAGAACATGCTTGACTTTTGACCTCAGCACCACTTTCCTGCAACTTCCCATCACCGCTGAGCCCCAGGATATGTCTATTCAATTTAGAAACCTTGTGGAGATAATTGCAATGATTCACTGCACTCTGGGTGAGGAAATTTCTCCTCATCTCAGACATGCTGAGTTGTCCTCGGATTTTGAGTCTGTGAGCGCTGGTTCCACACCTTCTGGGAAACGTCATTCCAGCCCTTCCGCTGTAAATATCCTGTGAGATTGAATTTCTCTAATTCTGAGACAGGAATGTGATCTGTCTCAGTCAAAGCACCTCTTATTTCACTCATTTTGAGACAGTCCCAGTACGATGATTTGTTATGGGAGCATCCCTATGGATAGCAAGTGAGTGCAGTTATCCTGTATTGTTCCACAGACTGATGGCTGAGGGGTAGTAACTGTTCCTGACCCTGGTGGGGCGAGTCATGAGGCTCTAGTACCATCTACGTGATTACAGCAGTGAGAAAAGAGCCTGCCTGTGTGGTGAGCCTGATCACAGCCGCCTGTATCACCGTCCCCTCTGGCCTGCCCAATCCAGGACCAAAGGGATTGTGGAGAGTAAATGTGGTACTCTGTCGAGTATCACTGTGATCCGTCCCCTCTGGCCTGCCCTATTCGGGACCAAAGGGATTGTGGAGAGTAAATGTGGTACTCTGTCGAGTATCACTGTGATCCGTCCCCTCTGGCTTGCCCTATCCGGAACCAAAGGGATTGTGGAGAGTAAATGTGGTACTCTGTCGAGTATCACTGTGATCAGTCCACTCTGGCCTCTCCTATCCGGGACCAAAGGAAACCTGGAGAGTAAATGTGCTACTCTGTCGAGTAACACTGCGATCCGTCCCCTCTGGCCTGCCCTATTCAGGACCAAAGGGATTCTGGAGAGTAAATGTGGTACTCTGTCGAGTATCACTGTGATCCGTCCCCTCTGGCCTGCCCTATCCGGGACCAAAGGGATTGTGGAGAGTAAATGTGGTACTCTGTCGAGAATCACTGTGATCCGTCCCCTCTGGCCTGCCCTATCCGGGACCAAAGGGATTATGGAGAGTAAATGTGGTACTCTGTCGAGTATCACTGTGATCCGTCCCCTCTGGCCTGTCCTATCCGGGTCCAAAGGGATTGTGGAGAGTAAATGTGGTACTCTGTCGAGTATCACTATCATCCAGTCTCTCTTCCTGCCTCTTATTATTCTTGTCTGTGATTGCAATGCGACAATCTCTGGCCCAATGTTCCCTCTTTCTAGAAACCCCATTTCTGTCCTTAGCCAAGTGTCCTCTTCATCTGCACCGTCCGCACGATCCTGCCACCCGATCTGGGTTCTTTGTCAGGACCCGTACTCCATCTCCCCACTACCCACAGTCCATTTAAAGAGTCAATTGCGCTCCATATTCATCAGAATTTATGTCACCTGGGGCCAGGTCTGACACAGCGAATTAAGATTAGTTAACTTAAAGGAGTGGGCAGGCTTGGGTCTGAGACAGTTTAGAAAAGTCTGCACTGCCAACTGGACATACTGATCTGTCCAGGGGTTTGCCGGCATTGGACTCTCACGTATCCTTAAAAGGAGCTATAAAGTACGCAAGGGATTCTCCTTTTTTCTGTAGTTATCGGGTAAATTCACCAAAAATCCGCATGCAGTCGAGCTGTCATTCAAATGGGTTCCCTTACCTCAGTGACCCACCGTGCCATGGCTTGTATTACATCAGCCCCTCTGGTGGCTCCCGGTCACCTTCGGGCATCTGCCTGGGAAAGGGGAACCCACTCCCTGTCCCTGTCCGAGAGGTTCAATATATAACCCTGAGGAGTGGCACAAGTCCCCGGGCGGGGTCTGGAAAGGGGAACCCACTCCCTGTCCCTGCCCGAGAGGTTTCCTATATAACCCTGAGGAGTGGCACAAGTCCCCGGGTGGGGTCTGGAAAGGGGAACCCACTCCATGTCCCTGCCCGAGAGGTTGCATATAAAATTTTTAAAATCCTTTTCTTCTATACTCTCTCCTTGGCTTTGTAAAATTTTTAAAGATGCGTTAACCGTAGGTAAATAACCACAATCTTTTTATGATGCCTCCATTTCTCCAATTCTTAAAAAAGATAAAGACCCCACTGAATGTGCATCCTATCGGCCAATATCCTTGCTGAATGCGGATTCTAAGATTTTTACCAGAATTTTGCCCACTAGATTAGAAAATGTATTACCTCAAATTATCTCTGAAGATCAGACCGGATTTATTAAAAACTGTGATTCATCTTTTAACATTAGAAAATTTATTAATATAATTTATACTTCTTCATCTAAAATACCAGAATATCATTTCCTTAGATGCTGAAAAAGCATTCGATAGAGTTGAATGGCCATATTTATTTAATACGTTGCAGAATTTTAATTTTAGCTTGAAATTTATATCATGGATTAAATTAGTCTATTATAATCCTTTTGCTTCAGTTCTTACCAATAATCAAAGATTTCCTTTTTTTCAGTTGTCCTGTGGTACGAGGCAAGGCTGCCCTTTAAGTCCTCTATTATTTGACATTGCATTGGAACCTATAGCCGTTGCCATTCGTGAATCACCTAATATTTTTGGTATTACCCGTGGGTAAGGGACTTATAAGTTATCATTATATGCTGATGATTTGTTACTATACATATCTGACCCTGAGAGATCTATTCCTGCTATTTCATCCTTGCTTGCTCAGTTTAGTAGGTTTTCTAGCTACAAACTGAATTTTAATAAGAGTGAATTATTTCCATTAAATATGCAAGTTCCAATTTATAAACACTTACCATTTAAAGTTGTCACAGATCATTTTACTTATTTGGGTATTAAAATTACCAAGGAACATAAGGGTTTATTCAAAGTTAATTTTTTACCTTTAATTGAACAAATCAAGCAACTTGTTACCAGGTGGTCCCCATTATCTCTGTCATTGGTTGGTCGAATTAATACTATCAAGATTATAGTATTACCCAAATTTTTATATTTATTCCAAGCATTACCAATTTGTATTCCTAAATCTTTTTTTGATATTATTGACTCCAAAATATCCTCGTATGTGTGGCAGAATAAAAATCGTAGATTAAGTAAAAAATATTTACAGAAGCCAAAGAAGGAACGTGGTTTTGCTTTGCCAAACCTGAGATTTTACTATTGGGCAGTTAATATTCAATATTTAATATTTTGTACACAAGAAGTGGTCATAGTTCCTTGCCCACAATGGGTAAATTTGGAGTGTAAATCTGTACAAGACTTCTCATTGTTTTCTATTTTAGGATCTTCGCTTCCTTTTGCTTTATCTAAACCGAATAAACAAATAACTAATCCAATAGTTAAACATACATTAAGAATATGGTTTCAATTTCGTAAATTCCTTGGCTTGAATAATCAAGCCCTATTATATCTAACTTCTTTTTCCAGCCCTCTTTTATGGACCAAGCCTTTGTGTTATGGAAAACAAAAGGTACAACATGTTTTCGTCATCTATTTTTAGATAACAGTTTTATGTCCTTTGAACAGCTATCCAACCTAAAACTCATTTTTTTAGATACTTGCAAGTTAGAAATTTCTTGAATGTTAGTATTTTCTGAAATTATGTCCAATGGACATTACAGAAAAAAATCTAGCTCTGAATCCTTGCCAGAAGGGGTAAGTAGCCATCATTTATCATATGATCATGAAAATACAGCCAGGAGTATCAGAAATAATTAAGAAGGAATGGGAAAAAGAACATCACTGTCTTATACCCACAGAGCAGTGGGAGAAAATTTTACAATTAGTCAATTTTTCTTCTATTTGTGCTAAAAATGCCTAATACAATTTAAGGTTGTTCATAGGGCTCACATGTCCAAGGATAAACTCACTCGATTTTATTCTTATGTCAATCCAACCAGTGACAGATGTCATTCTGAAGTCGCTTCATTGACCCACATGTTCTGGTCTTGCCCCTGTTTGCAAAATTATTGGAAAGATATTTTTGGTATTATTTCAACAGTTCTAAATATCAAATTGCAACCACATTCTATTACTGCAACTTTCTGTTTACCAATGGTGGATAATAGTCGTTTATCCCCCCTCAGCCCGGCGGATGATTGCATTTGTTACATTAATGGCTAGAAGATCTATCCTATTGAATTGGAAACAAATTGATCCTCCAACTATATTTCAGTGGTTTTCTCAAACGATTTCTTGTTCGAGTTTAGAAAAAATTACAAGTGTTGTCTTTGACCCTTCAGTTAAATATGAAGAAACTTGGAGACCATTTATTCAACATTTTCATATGAGCTAAACTGACTTTTCCTAAACCTTACTTTTATTATCCATAATTATTTGGATGGAGGTGTGGAGTTATTGACGCTACTGTGTATAATTGATATAATTATATAATTGATATAGTACCCATGTCGATTAGGTATTTTTTCTTTTTTTTTGGGGGGGGGGGTTCTTATTTTTTCCATTTTTTGTAACCACTATGAGTTTGGGAGGTTATTATCATCTATTTGTATTTATACCTCAACCTATTAATTATGTACTCTCAAGCTCTTTGTATTCATGTTTCATTTATGTTTGTTTAACATCAACAAAAAGATTTAAAAAGAAAGGACTATTCTGAGGAAAGGGTGGAATAGGCGCAACGGGCCGAGTGGCCAGGCATGCTCCTGTTACTTATTTTCTAAAGCACGAGTTTACCTTTCCGCCTTGTTCTCCCTTGGTTTTCAGCTGTTCGGATTGCACAGGGGAGCGGTGAGAGCTCCGGAGGTCCATCGGCAGCCGCTGCGGGGCAGCTCCCGTATCCCAGCAGGAAGGGACGGGTCTGGGAGACAACTCCAGTCAACAGGCCCCGATCCTCGGCGGGGAAAGGCCGGGCGCCTCCGTGTAGCTGAAACATCTCACGGAATCTCCGCCCGAATCTTCAGCTCTGCCTTCGAAAGGATTCACGACCCGCCGGTGGTGCAGCCGAAACCCGAGGCGCAGCTCCCGGTCTCCGGCCTCACTCGGTCCCGGTTCCAAACACCGGCCCGGCCGGGCGCTCAGCGTCCCGCCCACTAACACCCCTCAGCCAATGGGAGCACCCTTCTCCCAACGGTGATTGCTGATTGGCTGTGAGTGTGTGAGGTCGGGCTGCTGCTCGGAGCTGGAGATGTCAGTCACAGTTTGTTCTCAGAATTAAAGCAAGTTTCCCGAAACTCAAATTTCAAAAAAATTTATTATCAAAGTACAGATAAGTCACCACATACAACCACATACAAATTGTGCAAATACAAATATGGAGAAACAGGATAAATAACAAGAACATGAAATAACCGCAGCGGCTGCTGATGGATCTCTGGAGCTCTCACCGCTCCCCTGTGCAATCCGACAGGCTGAAGGCCAAGGGAGAACAAGGAGCAAAGGTCAACTCGTGATTTAGAAAATAAGAAACAGGAGCAGGCGTTCGGCCCGTTGCGTTGTTCTGCCCCTCATGCAGAACATGTCTGATCTTTGATCTCAGCGCCACTTTCCTGCAACGTTCTCATCATCGCCAAGCCCCTAAATATGTCCGTTTAATTCAGGAAACGTGTGGAGAAGACTCCAAATATTCACCGCAATGTGTTGGGGAAATTTCTCCTCAGCTCAGTCCTGCTGAGGTGATCTCAGATTTTGAGTCTGTGATTCCTGGTTCCACTGCCCAGCCAGGAGAAACATCATTCCTGCCCCTACCCTGTAAATACCCTGTGAGACTGTGTCTGTCTCGATCAGGAAGCTTCTCCATGTGAACCTTGTGTTAATGAAATTGGTGACAGTTCTTTCAGACCAGCAGCTTTGACCACAAGAACACCAGACAGTGGTCAGCACGGACTGTCCTGCAGTTACTGCAGGAGAAGGACTGGATGGAGACAGTTGAGTGGTTCCCTGAGCAGACAGCCCAGACCATCTGGCAGAATGCCTCATCACCAGATCTCACAAACAGGCACCAATACCTCACCTGTCTGGCAGCGAGAGGGCCCCTCCCAGTCTGATCCTTGCTGCATGCCCGGAGATCACTCCCACAGCGCGCTGCCCCGAGATTACTGCAGTGGAGACGAGACGGTCACTCACCTCTTTGCGGACTATGGGCTGGCGAAGATATGTGGAGAAAGATGCAAGGGCCTGTGCCACAGCAGCTGCGTGACAGAAGGCTCACTGATCCTCGGGCTGTTCCCAGGACGCGCAGGAAAACGGACAGCGAATGCTGCTGGAAGATCATCAACTCGGGGAAAGACGCTCGAAACTTATTGGCCTGCCATCACACCGAGATGTCCGGAGAGCAGGGGTTCCCAACCTGGGGTCCACGGTTACTGGTATTGGTCTTTGGCATAAAAAAAAAGTTTGGGATCCCCTGTCGTACAGGAATGCTGCCGAATGACACATTCCAGACTACAGGGACACCATTGGAACTACAGCGATCCCCTACACTGGACAGGGATTGGCCGGGGTTGGCTGAGGAAGCCTCACAGTTATTGTAGTAGTGAACCACCCCGGGGAGGAGACATGGCTTCTCCTTTCAGCACAGGTCTTCAATCGTCTTCCAGGGGAAGGTCCTTCCGACCGCAGGGATGAGGCCTTTGGAGATTCAGCTGACGTTTTTGTCGCTCCAGGTTTTTAAGAGATGGGTTTGCTGGCCATATGGCCAACCCTCCTCCGCTCGTAGCCGGGCTTAGACAGTCCAAGACAGCGTTTTCTTATCTGTTGCCCGTTCAATGTGTTTTTGATACCACACTAACCAGAATTTCCCCTGAACACATCCAGCAAAACCATGTACATTCCCCGAGTCTGCAGCGCGCGTAGTGGACAATCGCGGTACTGCAGGGGATCAGCAGCTCCCCGAAAGTGAAAGCATTCTGAATCAGGAAGTGCTGGGAGTTAACATGGCTTCGAAAGGACCGGCTGAGAGTTTGAGCGAGGAGGTAATTTGTCCCGTCTGCCTGGATTTCTTCATCGATCCGGTTATACTGGAGTGTGGACACAACTTCTGTCGCTCTTGTATCACACGGTATTGGGAAAGGGAGGAGAGAAACTCCTGCCCGGAATGTAGAGCGGTGTTTGCTGACCGCACCCTCAGGGTGAATCGGGCCTTAGCAAATCTGACACAAAAAGTTCGAAGTCTAAACCTGAATCGGAAAGGGAAGGAAAGTAAACGTCACTGCGAGGAACATGAGGAAGAACTGAAGCTGTTTTGTGAAACGGACAAGACACTGATCTGTCTGATCTGTAGAGACGCGCAGGAACACAGAGAGCACCGCTTCAAGCCGATTAAAGAAGCTGTTAAAATCTACAAGGTAAAACTAACCGGAATTTGATCTTCACTCTATCCTCCATTCTTCTGCCTGGGAACACAGGAACCTTCACATCATTCCCCGCAACTTTCACCATCTCCAACGGGATTCTACCACAAAACACATCTCTCCCTCCAGCAGCCCAGACCCGCCCCTCCCCACAACTCTTCGCGCTCTGTAAGGATCGTTCTCTATGTACTGTTACTCCCTTATCCACTCGCTCCTCCGCACTGGTCTCTCTCCTGGCACTGACACCTGCTACTGGGACAGGCGCTGTATCAGACTCCTAACCTGCTCCCTCGTCACCATTCAGGGCTGTAAACAACCCAGTTCCTCCCGTTTCGTCCATGGTCGATTGTCCTCTCGTATTAGATTCCTTCTTCTCCAGCCCTTTACCTCATCCACCTGTCCCCTCTCAGCTTCTCACCTCATCACCCTCCCCCACGTTCCCCCTCACGTTGTCTCTCCCGTCACCTGTCAGCTGGTTCTCATCCACCACCTTTTTATTCTGGCTTCTGTCTCATTCCTTTCCAGTCCCAATGAAGGGTCTCATCCCGAAACACCGTCTGTTTTTTTTTCCCCCTGAATAGATGCTGCCTGACTCACTGAGTTCCTCCGGCATTTTGTGTGATAATCGGGTTTGATCACCTGTTTCTTTTGATGCATCTTTGTTTCTATTTCCTTCGCTCTCTGACTTCCAGGATCAGATAAAATCTTCCTTAGACTCTCTCACAAAAAAGAAATCAGACTTCCAGGAAAAGGAGCAGCAACAGAAAGAGAAGATTTCTGGAGTTCGGGTGAGGCTTCCTGAGCGGAATTTCTGTTATTACTGTCGAGTTTTGTTCCCTTTAATGCAGAATAACCGAGTATCGCAGCTCCAGTGACCTGGGTTCGATCCTGACCTCTGCTGCTGTCTGTGTGGAGTTTGCATGCTCTCCCTGTGGCCATGACTGTTTCAGACACATCCCAAGGACATGCTGGATGAATGGCTAATTACAATTAACCCGGTAAAGGTGGGGAGGGTGTGCGTGAATCAGATGGCAGTTTATGGGTCAATAAGTGAGAATAGGTTTCAGGAAAACATGAGGGAATGGTGTTGACGGGAATGCACTCAGAAGTAGCATGGACTCCAATAGACCGAACTTAATGACAAAAGGAAACAAAACACAGCAATGCAGTATGTTAACCTTCACCTTTCCTTCAACAGGAACAGTCACACAGCCTACAGTCCCACATCACAACCCAGTTTGCTGAACTGCGCCAGATCATCACTGAGAAAGAGCAGAGCTTCTTCAGGGATCTCAGGAAAGAAGAGAAGAGGATTCTCAATCCAATGGTGAAAAATCTCCGGGAGATTCAAGAGAATATAAGGATTATTCAGGAGGAAATCTCGAAGTTAAAGGATCAGATGGATCAGAAAGACAGTGTGATATTTCTCAAGGTGAGGGATTATATTTCAATTTGTTTCTGTCAAAGGGCACTACATGAACAGTGGTATATTTGAAATAAACACAGCACAGAGGCCAATTCTAACTAATCAATTGCCACTGCTGGTGACCTCACACAAGTTGATATACTTGCATGATATACTTGATATACTTGCATCACTCCAATAATGACATTTCAAAATGTCCAAGATACGCTTTCAGTCCTTCATTAGCAAAATACAATCTTGAAGCGATGAAACTTCAGGGTAATTCATTGTAAAGTAAGCTGCAACACAGCGGTCAAGAACAGAATGAAATTCGCCCGTCCCCAGCTCAAAACTGCCCAGAACAAAGTACAGATACGTAACTTTTTCCCTTCGCTTTTACCATGTCCACACTCACGTGATGAGTTACCATAATAAACAGGTAACACAGAATACAATGCAGACAGAAAACAGATGCGTTGCTCCTACACACAGCATTTACAAATGGCAGTAAACTGTTTCTCACCCGACAATTGATACAACTATTCAGGGTTGTTGTTGTCCCATGATAATAAGATTATTAAGGGACTGGACACGCTGGAGGCAGGAAGCATGTTAACGCTGATGGGTGAGTCCAGAACTAGAGGCCACAGATTAAGAATAAGGGGTAGGCCATTTAAAACAGTGATGCAGAAAAACTTTTTCACCCAGAGAGTGGTGGATATGTGGAATGCTCTGCCCCAGAAGGCAGTGGAGGCCAAGTCTCTGGATGCATTCAAGAGAGAGTTAGATAGAGCTCTTATAGATAGCGGGGTCAAGAGATATGGGGAGAGGGTAGGAACGGGGTACCGATTGAGTATGATCAGCCATGATCACAGTGAATGGCGGTGCTGGCTAGAAGGGCCGAATGGCATACACCTGCACCTATTGACTATTGTCCCACAACTGGACTTCCACAACTTCTGGACATCCCAGGACAGAATGAAAATTTCTCTGAAATTGTTTACTCTGATCATAATACAGAGCTGCTGACTGTGTCCTTAATTCTACATTAAATATCCTCTAAAACACCCATTAACACCCAGTTCCAGTCATAGGCTGTGAGTGTCTCTGGTGCGGTGGGTGTGAGGGTCTCTCTGTCAATCGGTGAGAGCAAAGAATGTGACCCATACATGAGACTTATCCTCCATATCCGGTTTCCATCAGATTAGGGAATCTTTCACTGTCTCTTTATTTTTTGGATAAATTTCAAATGGGATTATATCCCATTCTCCATCATAAATAGGCCATTTGGTCCATCTTCTTCTATTAGTTTTCCTGCTTCACAATCCTCCACCCACCTACTCATCACACCCAGCAACAGTGCCCGAACTCCCTGGACCCTCACGTGTTTACCCAGCCTCCCCATTACAGTCAGTCTTCGCTGTTCCATTTCAACCACTCCTGTGGCACAGAGTTCCACATCCTCCTCACTAAATTTCTAGTGGAATTTGTTAAAATCCATCTGGAATTACATCTCCCCACAAGTCTCCCCATAAATAGAGGTACTTTCGCAACCCGCACACAATCACATACATCACTGATCAGAAATTCCTCCATCCTATCACACTGACGTCATATCCAGATGAAAATGCACAGCCTGTCCTGTCTTCCCTATAAGTTTCATCCTGTCAGTAATGGTCTGACATTCAGAAACTTTCCCTGTAATTTACCCCGTGGTTCTGTATTGTCCGTGTGTGTGAGCGACTGTGGGAGTGGGAATTTTCAACACCTTGTAATGATTTAGATGGAATTCAGGATGTGGACAGTAAGTCCAAGTCTAATCAGATTTGTGTTTTATTTATTTCAGGAGGAAGCTCGTCGGAACAGAAGGTAGGACATGGTCTTTACTGAAACCCTGAATGGATTTGTAAAATAGTTCAGAATAACAATTTATAACCAGCAGTTTAATATTTACAGGATTAATGATGAAGTCCAGGAATTGTCAGTGACAGATGAGACCCTAACGGTTGAAAAATTTGATCACCCCTATTTGTTGATAACAGTGCTGAGAGAAACGCTTGATGCTATTAATCGAGGTAAAACTTACAAAGATCCATTTCTCCTTGTTTATGAAGCTCAATTTAGTTCTAATTTGATGCAAAGATTGCCTGTAATACTGGGCTGAAGGGGAACTGAAGTTTATTTCACATCAACCCCATCGACTGGGAGGCATCACTGTCACATGGTCAGCTGGAGATGTCAGACCCCTGGACACACCAGCACAGGGTCACAATACAACCAATACACGGGACTGTCAAATGAACCACTGTGTGTCAATCCCAGGCAAATGCACTAACACACGAGGACATGAGTTTGGATCTACCAGAGGAGCTGGGAATTTAATACTGATGATAATATTGTAGGGAATAAAAGCAGGTATTAATGAGGTGACCGGGTTGTGAGTGCAGATACTGTTACAAGGGAGAAGGTGCTCAAAAAGCTGAAAGCCCTAAAGGTACATAAGTCACGCGGACCAGATGAACTGCACCCTAGTGTTCTGAAAGAGGTTGTGGTAGACATTGTGGAGGCATTTCAAATGATCTTTCAAAAATCATTGGACCTGGCATGGTGCCAGAAAACTGGAAAATGGCAAATGTCACTTAGCCCTTTAAGTAAGGAGGAAGACAGCAGAAAGGAAATTACAGACAGTCAGCCTCACCGCTGTGGTTGGGAAGAAATTGGAGTCAATTGTTAAGTATGAGGTTATGGAATACTTGGTGACACTGGACAAGATAGGACAAGGCAGCATGGCTTCGTTAAGGGAATATCCTGCCTGACAAACCTGTTGGGATTCTTTGAGGAGATTACAAGCAGGATAGTTAAAGGGGATGCAGGGATGTTGTATATTTGGAATCTCAGAAGGCCTTTGACAAGGTGCCACACATGAAGGTGGTAACCAGGTTAAGAGGCCATGGTATTACAGAAAAGTTACAGGCATGGTTAGAACATTGGCTGACTGGTAGGAAACAGCGAATGAGAGTAAAGGGATGCTTTACTGGTTTGCTGCCAGTGACTCGTGTTCCACAGGGGTCAGTGTTAGGACACCATCATTTTATGCTGTATATCACGATTTAGCTGATGGAATAGACCATAAGATATAGGAACAGAAGTAGGCCATTCGGCCATTCGAGCCTGCTCCACCATTCAGTCATAGGCAGATCCAATTGTTCCAGTCATCCCCACTCCCCTGCTTTCACCCTATACCCTTTGATGACCTGGCTAATCAAGAACCTATCTATTTCTGCCTTAAATATGATTTGGCCTTAACAGCCACTTGTGGAAACAAATTCCACAGATTTTCCACACACTGACTAAAGTAATTTCTCCGCATCTCAGTTCTAAAAGGAAGTCGTTCAATCTTGAAGTCATACCCTCTTGTCCTCGAGTAGATGGCTTTGTTTCCAAGTTTGCAGATGATACGAAGTTTGGTGGAGGGGCCGGTCGTGTTGAGGAAACAGTTAGGCTGGACAAGGACTTGAATGAGGAGAATGGGAAGGAAATTGGCAAGTGATATACAATGTTGGAAAAGACATGGCCATGCACTGTGGTCGTAGAAATAATATGCAGATTTTTTTTTCAAATGGGAAGAAAACCCAAAAAGCTGAGTTGAAAATGGACTTAGAAGTCATTCTGCAGAACACCCTAAAGGTTAACTTGCAGGTAGACTCAGTGGTGAGGAAGGCAAATCCAATGTTAGCATTCAATTCAAGGGGTTTAGATAGCGTTCAATTCAAGAGCAGGGGTGTGATGCTGAGACTAGTGAAACCCCACCTTGTGTATTGTGAACTTGGGCTCCTCGTCTAAGAAAAGATGTGCTGGCATTGCAGAAGATTCATTTCATAACGATGATTCCAGGAATGAAAGGGTTATCATACGAGTAACGTTTGATTGCTTTGTGTCTGTACTCGCTGGAATTTAGAAAGATGAGGGGGAATCTCATTGAAACCTTTCAAATGTTGAAAGTCCTAGACAGAGTAGATGTGGATAGGATGTTTCCCATGGTGGTGGAGGTTAGGACAAGAGGGCACAGCCTCAAGATAGAGGGGCATCTATTTAAAACAGATGCGAAGAAATTTCACACACACACACACACACACACACACACACACACACACACACACACACACACACACACACACACACACACACACACACACACGGATATACTATCAGAGTGTGACACACGGCGACAGAAAAAGGCACAAATTTCCATTTAGGATTGAAATCTGCCGTCCTTACCCAGTCTGTCTGTTCTGTGGCACTGAGCTGCCCTCTGACGTGACGTCACATCAACACTTCACAGATAGACTCCGGGGTGACATTCCTCAGGAGGATGATCTGGGAGGGTTTGACGGATGTTGAACTCACGGCCCACTTCATCAATCTGCAAGACTAAGATGTCTTCATGAGCATGGCCCATTTGTGTGTGTTTGCCCCCCCCCCCCATCCCTCTAACCATTTCCCATCTGCGTACCTGCCCAAATCTATTTTAAAATATTTTATTTTTACCTTTTTCTACTATGCTTGAGGGCAAATTCTATTTACCAACCTCCCTCTCTATGGGAATGTTACCCGATAGACCACTCAGAAAAATTTCCCGTCTCACTTTCAGTCTGAGGCCTCTGGTTCTGTACTCCCATTTCTTGGAAAAAGAAACATTATTTAAGCTCCTTTTGAATTATCTACCTCGATAAGGGGTCATACCTGAACATGCTACACTACAGCTGAATAGCCGAAGCTTATCCACTCTCTGCTTTTAACCCAAGCCCCCAGTCCTGGTAACATCTTCCTGAAGCCTCCTGTCCAGTGTAATGACATCCTCCCCATATTCGGGAACCGGAAATGCAGACAATGCTCCAAGTGTGGTCTATCATCGACATCAAAGGCCTTGCTGAATTTCATGTGGACAGTGTGGAATAGGCTGATGAATACACGACTGAAGGTGTTTTTTTAGATTGGGACAAGAAGGGCGGCGTGGGAGCTAAATTCTGAAGGAAGGCAGTTTTTTAAAAAACTTCGCATACAAGAACGGCGAGACTGCGCAGGACAGAGCGGAGAGTTTAAAAAGATGACCACCCTATACAGCGGGCAGCGGAGTGGGTGGCAGCAGAGTGTAGGGCTTTGGCTCAACGGGCTTAGGCGGTAAAGGGAAGAGGCGAGAGCAAGGAACCAACTCTTTTCCTCCCCTTGGTAAATCGGCCCGGACGGACGGGGGAAACAGCAGGGCACATTAGCTAACGGTTTAAAAAGTCCATGTGCTTGGCGAAGTAAGTGGGTGAGTAGACCTATCTTTCTTTGTTTCATTCCTGTAGAATTAGGTAGCATGTCTGCAGGGTTCGTGCTTTGTTCAGGGTGTCAGATGTGGGAATCCTGGGAGACCTCCAGCCTCCCTGATAGCCACATCTGCACCAGGTGAACCGAGATTCAGCTCCTCGGAGACCGTGTTAGGGATCTGGAGCTGCAGCTTGATGACCTACTGCTTATTAGAGAAAATGAAGAGGTGATAGACAGGAGCTACAGGGAGGTAGTCAACCCAAGGCTACAGGGGTCAGAAAACTGGGTGACTGTCAGGAGAGGGAAGGGAAATGCCCGGATAGTGGAGAGCACCCCTCTGGCTGCCCCCCTCAGCAACAAGTATATCGTTTTGGATGCTGTTGAGGGGGATGACCTGACCGGGGACCGCCACGGTGACCGGGTCTCTGGCACTGAGCCTGGCGCTGTTGTGCAGGAGGGAAGGAGGGAGAAGAGGAATGCGGTAGTCATAGGGGATTCCATAGTATGGGGAACAGACAGAAGATTCTGTGAGCCTGGTAGAGATACCCGCATGGTGTGCTGCCTCCCAGGTGCCAGGGTACGGGATGTCTCGGATCGGGTCCAGAATATTCTGAAGGGAGAGGACGAGCAGCCAGCTGTCTTGGTACATGTTGGTACCAATGACGTAGAGAGGAAAAGGGAGGAGGTCCTGAAGAGAGATTTCCAGGAGTTAGGAAGGAAGCTGAGAAGCAGGACCACCAGGGTAGTAATCTCAGGATTGCTACCTGTGCCACTTGCTAGTGAGGGCAAGAATAGTAGGATCAGGCAAATGAATGCGTGGCTGAGAGTCTGGTGCAGGGGGCAGGGCTTCAGATACTTGGATCATTGGTATCTCTTCGGGGGAAGTATTACCTGTTCAAAAAGGACGGGTTACACCTGAACCATAGCGGGAATGTTTAATAGAGCTGTTAGGGAGGGTTTAAACTAATTTGGCAGGGGGATGGTAAACCGGAATGATAGAGCGGAGGAGGGGGAAAACAGAAATAAGTCTAAGATAGTGAGCAGTAAAGATGTCAGGAAGGACAGGCAGGTGATGGGGCAAATTTGCAGCCAATGGGATGAGTTGCAGTGCAATCAAAACAAAAAGTACCAAATACTGGACTTAAGGTGTTATACTTAAATACACACAGCATAAGGAATAAGGTGGGTGATCTTGTCGTACAGCTACAGATTGGCAGGTATAATTTTGTGGCCATCACTGAGACGTGGCTAAAGGATGCATGTCTCTGAGAGCTGAACGTCCAAGGATACACGGTGTATTGGAAGGACAGGCAGGTAGGCAGAGGGGGTGGCGTGGCTTTATTGGTAAGAAATGATATTAAATCATTAGAAAGAGGTGACATAGGATCGGAAGGTGCAGAATCTTTCTGGGTTGAGCTAAGAAATTGCAGGGGTAAAAGGACCCTGATGGCAGTTATCTACAGGCCTCCTAACAGCTGCAGTGAGGTGGACTACAAATTACAACAGGAAATAGAAAAGGCTTGCCAGAAGGGCAGTGTTATGATAATTGTGGGGGATTTTAACATGCTTGTGGATTGGGAAAATCAGGTCGATACTGGATCTCAAGAGAGAGAATTTGTAGAATGTCTACAAGATGGCTTTTCAGAACAGCTTGTTGTTGAGCCCACTGGGGGATCAGAGGTACTGGATTGGATATTGTGTAATGAACCAGAGGTGATTAGAGAGATTGAGGTGAATGAACCGTTAGGAGGCAGTGATCGTAACATGATTGAGTTCACTGCCAAATTTGAGAAAGAGAAACTGAAAACCGACGTGTCAGTATTTCACTGGAGTAAAGGAAGTTACAGTGGCACCAGAGAGGAACTGGCCAAATTTCACTGAAAAGAGTCACTACCAGGAGGACGGCAGAGCAGCAGCGGCTGGAGTTTATGCGAGAAGTGAGGAAGGTGCAACACAGATATATTCCAAAACAGAAGAAATTTTCAAATGGAAACACGATCCGACCGTGGCTGACAAGAGAAGTCAAAGCCAAAGTAAAAGCAAAGGAGAGGGCATTCAAGGAAACAAAAATTAGTGGGAAGACAGAGGATTGTGAAGTTTTTAAAAGCTTACAAAAGGAAACTAAGAAGGCCATTAAGAGGGAAAAGATGAACTATGAAAGGAAGCTAGCAAATAATATCAAAGAAGATACTAAAAGCTTTTTCAAGTATATAAAGAATAAGAAACAGGTGGGAGTGGATATAGGACAGATAGAAAATGATGCTGGAGAAATTGGAATGGGAGATAAGGAGATGGCTGAGGAACTGAACGAGTATTTGCATCAGTCCTCACTGAGGAAGATATCAGCAGTATACCGGACACTCGAGGGTGTCAGGGAAGAGAAGTGTGCGCAGTCACAATTACGACAGAGAAAGTACTCAGGAAGATGAATAGTCTAAGGGTAGATAAATCTCCAGGACCAGATGGAATGCACCCTTGTGTTTTGAAGGAAGTAGCTGTGGAGATCACGGAGGCATTAGCAATGATCTTTCAAAAGTCAATAGACTCTGGCATGGTTCCGGAGTAGAGGAAGATTGTAAATGCCACTCTGGTATTTAAGAAAGGGGCAAGGAAGCAAAAAGTAAATTATAGACCTGTTAGCTTGACATCGGTGGTTGGGAAGTTTCTGGAGTCAATTGACAAGGATGAGGTTACGGAGTACCTGGAGGCATATGACAAGATAGGACAAACTCAGCATGGTTTCCTTAAAGGAAAATCCTGCCTGACAAACCCATTAAAATTTTTTGAGGAGATTACAAGTAGGCTAGACAAGGGAGATGCAGTGGATGTTGTGTATTTGTATTTTCAGAAGGCCTTTGACAAGGTGCCGCACATGAGGCCGCTAAACAAGATAAGAGCGCATGGAATTACGGGAAAGTTACATATGTGGATAGAGCGTTGGCTGATTGGCAGGAAACAGAGAGTGGGAATAAAGGGATCCCATTCTGGTTGGCTGCCGGTTACCAGTGGTGTTCCACAGGGGTGCGTGTTGGGGCCACTTCTTTTTACGTTGTGTATCAACGATTTGGATTATGGAATAGATGGCTTTGTGGCTAAGTTTGCTGATGATACAAAGATAGGTGGAGGGTTCGGTAGTGCTGAGGAAACAGAGAGTCTGCAGAGCGACTTGGATAGATTTGGAGAATGGTCAAAGAAGTGGCAAATGAAATACAATGTTGAAAAGTGTTTGGTCATCCATGTTGGTAGAAGAAATAAACGGGCAGATTATTATTTAAGTGGAGAGACAATTTAAAGTTCTGAGATGCAACGGGACTTGGGAGTGCTCGTGCAGGATACCCTTAAGGTTAACCTCCAGGTTGGGTCGGTGGTGAAGAAGGCGAATGCAATGTTGGCATTCATTTCTAGAGGAATAGAATACTAGAGCAAGAATGTGATGTTGAGATCTACAAGACACTGGTAAGACCTCACTTGGAGTACTGTGTGCAGTTTTGGGCTCCTTATTTAAGAAAGGATGTTCTGACATTGGAGAGGGTTCAGAGCAGATTCACTAGATTGATTCCGGGAATGAGAGGGTTAACATATGAGGAACATTTGACCGCTCTTGGACTGTACTCCTTGGAGTTTAGAAGAATGAGGGGGAACCTCACAGAAACATTTCGAATGTTAAAAGGCATGGACAGAGTGAATGTGGCAAAGTTGTTTCCCATGGTGGGGGAGTCTAGTACGAGAGAGCATGACTTAAAGATTGAAGGGCGCCCATTCAGAACGGAGTTGCAATGAAATTTTTTTTTAGCCAGAGGGTGGTGAATCTGTGAATTTCTTGCGGCAGTGGAAGCCCAGTCATTGAGTGTATTTACGACAGAGATTGATAGGTATGTGAGTAGCCAGGGCATCAAAGGTCATGGTGAGAATATGGGGGAGTGGGACTAAATGGGAGAATGGATCAGCTCATGATAAAATGGCGGATCGGATTCGAAGGGCCGAATGGTCGGCTTCTGCTGCTTTGTATTATGGACTTATTTGAATGCACCAGTATACGGAATAAGGTAGAGTTTGGCAGGTACAAACTTAGGAAGGTACGACTTTGGTCGAAGGAATTAAACGCATTGACAATTCTGTAAACAGGGCTAAAATTCAATAATCAGAGGTGCAAAGGGACATGGGTGTCCTTGTGCAGGATTCCCTGAAGGTTAACTTTCAGTTTGTGTCAGTGGTAAGATTGGCAAACTCAATGTTTGCTTTCATTTCGAGAGGATTAGAGTACAAGAGCAAGGATGTAATGCTGAGGTTTTATAAGGCATTGGTCAGACCACATGGAGTATTGTGAGCAGTTTTGGGTGCCTTCTATCGGAAAGTATGTGCTGGCATTGGAGGGGGTCCAGAAGATTCACATGAATAATTCCGGGAATGAAAGAGTTAACATATGAGGCGTGTTTGATGGTTCTGGGCCTGTACTCACTGGAGTTTAGAAGAATAAAAGATTTATTATCCCCCTCAACCCTATTCTCCCACCTCCTCCCCATAACTTTTGACACTCTGACTAATCAAGAAGTTTACTTATTAACTTCTGCTTTAAAAATCAAACAGGAGAAAATCTGCAGATGCTGGTAATCCTAGCTACACAGGTCCTGATGAAGGGTCTTGCCAGATCTCTCTGACACCTGTCTGGAGAGAGTTGATGTTGGGAGGATGTGGGTGGGTCGAGAACGGTAAGCACAGCCTCCGACTATAGGGATGTCCATTTAGGACAGAGATTAGGAGGAATTCCTTTATGCACAGGATAGTGAATCTGCCACAGGCAGCTGTGGAGGCCAAATAATTGAGTATATTTAAAGCAGAGTAACACACACACAAATTGTTGGGGGAACAGCAGGCCGGGAAGTTTCTATGGAAAAGAGTAAACAATCCACGGTTCAGACTGAAACACTTCATCAGGACCTGTGTTGCTTAAGGGTTCCCGCAAATTTATCCCCTGTCCTAATGAGGGGCTGCGGGGCATGGAGTCGTGGGAAAGGGGACAAAGTCATCCTCATCTGCCATCTTTGCCCCCTCCAGCTTCTCATTACGTCTACACACACAGTTCACCCACGGGCTTTCCACCCCTCCCCCTCCTGGTTCAATCTGCCATTCATCTCTCCCCTACTGGTTCCCATTATCACCTCCTTTACTGTTT
Organism: Hemitrygon akajei; assembly: GCF_048418815.1. NCBI lineage: Eukaryota > Metazoa > Chordata > Chondrichthyes > Myliobatiformes > Dasyatidae > Hemitrygon > Hemitrygon akajei. Next base: position 7,527,758 of record NW_027331925.1, on the reverse strand, counting down.
CAAACCATCACACTGCCCCACTTCACACTCGCAAATGAATGTGAACATTGTATGACGGGCCTGTTCCTGTGCTGTACCTCTCTATGTTCTCTGTTCCCAGTTTCGAAGAATGAGAGGAGATCTCAGGGAAACACAAAATTCTTTCAGGGGTCAACAGGCAGGAGTGAGGGAGGATGTTTCCCCTGTCTGAGGATTCAAGGGCCAGGTGTCTCTCTGCTCTCGGTCCAGCGTAAAAACCCCCGATTCCCGGGGCCGCGCTGCCCGAATCTCCCCCCTGTCACCGGGCCCGCGCTGCCCGAGTCTCCCCCCGATCCCCGGGGCCGCCCTGACAGAGTACCCCCACCCCCCGATCCCCGGGGCAGCGCTGCCCGAGTCTCCCCCCGATCCCCGGGGTCTCTCTAATTCTCTGCTTCTCCCCCCAGTCTCTGTCACCCTGGATGTGGAAACGGCGAATCCGTATCTCGAGGTGTCTTCGGATCGGAAGAGTGTGAGACGGACCGGGTCCTGGAGGAATCTCCCTGACACCGGGAAGAGATTCACAGTCCGGCCTTGTGTGCTGGGATCGGAGGGATTCACATCGGGGAGACATTACTGGGAGGTGGAGGTGACGAGGAATCGGGACTGGTGTCTGGGAGTCGCCGCGGAGTCTGTGGAGAGGAAGGGATGGGTCAGTCTGAGACCGGAGACCGGATTCTGGGTCATCGGGCGGCGTGGTGACGTGTTACATCGGGATTATGACGTGTCCCGTCCCCCCTCCCCCGAGTCCCGTCTCGCTGCCGGTCCCATCCCCGGGAGGGTGGGAGTTTATCTCAGTTACGAGTCCGGGACAGTTTCATTTTACAACGCGGAGACCAAGTCCCGTCTCCACACCTTCACTGGGAATAAATTCACGGGGAAACTTTATCCTTTCTTCCGGACTGCAGTTGTAAACCAGTGGATGCAAATCTGCTCCGGATCCGCTCCGGGTCTGTAAACGGGTCGGGTCCCGGGACCGGCGTCAGGAGTAAAGTCCCTGTAAATATAAATGTGCGGAGAGTGCAGCTAAATACGTGGCTAAGGAGATGGTGCAGGAGGGAGGGCTTCATGTTTCTGGACAATTGGGCTTTGTTCCCGGGAAGGTGGGGCCTGTTCCGACGGGACGGTTTGCCCCTGAACTGGAGGGGGACTAACATTCTTGCGGGTAGATTTGCTAGTGCTGCTCGGGGTGGGGGGGGGGGGGAAGATTTGCAGAGGGAGGGGAAGCAGAGTGTTAGAGCAGATAGTGAGGTGGAGGAGGATAAAGGTCATGCGAGGACTGCATGTATAGACAGAAATCAAAGGTTTGTACATTAGATTGTAAATTAATTTTGTTTAATCTTTAGTGATTAAGGAGATCTGTTTTTTTGCAGATTTATTTATTTTTATTATCATTTATTTTGTGATGGTCGATTGATGACTTTTGAAGAGTTAATTAGCAAATATTCTCTTTCTCATACACACTTTCTGCAATATCTTCAGGTTAGACATTTTTTACAAAAATAATTATCTAAGTTCCCATATATGCAAGAATCTGATTTGTTGGATATTATTTTGAATACGAATCCTTTAGCAAGAGGTTCCATTAGTAGAAATTATAATTTACTTTTAATACATTAATACAAAAAGATTACCTCCCACCTAAGGTTTATACATGATAGAAATATTTGTTGTTTCAGACATGATAGAGGGGGAGGGATGAAAGGGGGAGGAGTGGCATTACTAGTCAGGGAAAATATCACAGCTGTGCATAGACAGGACAGCCCGGAGGGCTTGTCTACAGAGACCATATGCGTGGAGCTGAGGAACCGGAAAAGTTTGCCTGTTCTCCATCTCCCTCTGGTGCTCCCCCCCCCCCCACCTTTCTTTCTCCTGAGTTCTCCCGCCCCATGATCCTTTCCCTTCTCCAGCTCTTTATCACTTTCGCCAATCACCTTTCCAGCTCTTAGCTTCATCCCACCCCCTCCGGTCTTCTCCTATCATTTCGCATTTTCCCCTCCCCCCACTACTTTCAAATATCTTACTATCTCTCCTTTCAGTTAGTCCTGACGAAGGGTCTCGGCCCGAAACGTCGATAGTGCTTCTTCTAGATGCTGCCTGGCCTGCTGTGTTCCACCAGCAGTTTGTGTGTGTTATTATTTGAATTTCCAGCATCTGCAGATTTCCTCGTGACCACTCTAATTGGGGTGTATTATAGACCGCCCAACAGTCAGAGAGAATTGGAGGAGCAAAATCTGTATAAAGATAGTAGACCGATGTAAGAAACAGGAAGTTGTAATAGTAGCGGATTTTAACTTTCCACATATTGACTGGGACTCCCAAACTGTAAAAGGGCTAGATGGCTAGAGTTTGTCAAGTGTTTTCAGGAAAGTTTTCTAAATCAATATATAGAGGTACCTACGAGAGAGGATGCAATACTTGATCTCCTATTAGGAAACCAGACAGTCAGGTGACAGAAGTATGTGTAGGCGAACATTTTGGGTCCAGTGACCATAATGTTATTAGTTTCAAGTTAATTATGGATAAGGATGGGTCTGGTCCTCGAGTTGAGGTTCTAAATAGCAGAAGGGCCAATTTTGTGGAAATGAAAAAGGATCTAGGAAGAGTGGATTGGGATAAGTTTTTTTTTCCTGACAAGGATGTGTTCAGTAAGTGGAAGGCCTGCAAATGTGAAATTTTGAGGGTGCAGAGTTTGCGTTTTCCTGCCAGGGTTAAAGGCAAAGTTAACAGGCACAGGGAACCTTGGTTTTCAAGGGATATTGGTGATCTGGTTAAGAAAAAGCGAGAGGTTTATAGCAGGTATAGGCAACAAAGAACAAATGAGTTACTTGAAGAGTATAGAAAATGGAAGAAAATACTAACGAAGGAAATCGGGAAGGCAAAAAGAAGACATGAGGTGGCTTTGGCAGATAATGTTTAGGTAAACCTGAAGGGGTTTTACAAGTATATTAAGAGTAAAAGGATATTAAGGGACAAAATTGGTCTCCTAGAAGATCAGAGTGGTCGTCTATGTGTGGAGCCTCACGAGATGCGGGAGATCTTAAACAGTTTTTTTGCATCAGTATTTACTCAGGAAACTAGCATAGTGTATATGGAAGGAAGGGAAACAAGCAGTAGTGTCATGGAACATTTGTAGATTAAAGAGGAGGAAATGCTTGCTGCCTTACATCGAATAATGGTAGATAAATCCCCCGGGCCTGACTTGATATTTCCTCGGACCTTGAGAGAGACTAGAGTAGAAATTGCAGGGGCCCTGACAGAAATATTTAGGGGGGTCTCAAGATGGCGCTTATGTAGTGAAGCGGTTTTAGGCTTTGCTCCAAACCTCTTACTTTTTATACCTATTCCAAAAGAGTTTAAACATATGAATTTTTTTTCAACTGTTTGAATCATTTTGAACTCGCTGATATGTCTAAAGCAAAGGAATCGAAACAGACGAAAGAACCGGTAACTTTAGAAGCAATTGCGAATCTTATGGACGACAGACTTGGAAAACTGGAGAGTAAATTAACCACAAAGCTTTCTACGTTTGATGAAATTTTAAAGACATTTGACGTACAACTTCAAGCACTTAGACTGGAGTCACAAAAACAACAAGCAAGTATTTTAGTTCTTGAAGAAGCCGCTCGCAAGAGAGATTGTATAATTGAAACTTTGCAACAACAGCAAACTTCGACTTCTCAACAGATGGATCGTTATAAATCTAAAATCACTGATCTCAAAAACCGCTCTCGAAGACAAAATCTTCAGTTAATTGGGATTCCGGAAAATTTTGAGAATGGCGATCTCACTGTTTTTTTCTCCAAATATTTAATGGATGTCTTTGGCTCAGAAGTACTGGATTCTCCTTTAATAATCGACGGTGCACATCGCATTTCTCGTTTTCATTCAGATTCACGTTTGAAACCACGACAAGTAATTCTCCGGATCCATTACCCTCTTACCAAAGAGCGTTTGATTCGGGCTGCACAGAAAAGGGTATGATCAGCTTTCAAGATTTTAAATTCGGTATTCTGGAAGACTACAGTCCCGAAGTTTTAAGGGCAAGAATGGCTTTTAAATCGGTTACTTCGGAAATTCATCAGAAAGGCTACAAGCAAGTGCTGTTATTTCCAGCACATTTGAGAGTTACTCTCGAAGACGGAACTTATCGGCTGTTCAAATCTTCAGAGGATGCTTAAAGATTTCTGGAAGAAAAACATTTTATCGGGTTGACTAATGTAATAATTAGTCTATAGATTTGGATCTTTTATAAAATGATGGGTTTTTTTATGTATGGTTTACAAGTATTTTTATACATGATAAAAGTTCGTTTCTGGTTTATTCTGAGTTTGTTTTTTTCATATTATTAATCTGTTAGTTTTGAAAGTAATTTATTGGGGTTTTCTTTTAAGTTCGTAAACACTTCTTTATATTTTTAACGTTTAAATATTAAGATTTTTTTTAAAATAAAATGTAATTTCTTCTTCCCGAAAGGCTTTAGTGCTTGGAACGTCAATACGTTTTGATGTGTTTGAATAAGTTTTATACTTTATTTTAAAACACTGATTCAGTATTATTCATTTATGGGTTTTATCATTTTAATTTTTTAAAAAATCCTTTTGTTTTTTATATATAATACTTACTTTATATTTTAATTTTTGTCATACCAACCGTTTCTTATAATATGGGTGGTTTGTATCTTTTATTCAACTTTTTTTTGTTTGGGTTGCCGTCTTGAGACATGGGGGTAATTTTAGTGTTAGATTGTTTGCTTGCCTCTTTTTGGCTTTTTTCCTGGGGTTTTGAGGGTGGAGGGAGGGGGACGTTACTTCTTTCTTTTCTTTTCCTTGCTTTATGCTTAGTTTTACTTCATGGGCTCATATGAAACTACAAAAATGGTTGCAGTGTCGTGACTTCCGGTTCCTCCTTGAACTTACTTCCCTCTTCCGGATTCATGAGTTCATCTTTTTTTTAACTTTATTTGTTAATTGTAATAAATATTGTCAATATGGATAGGGTTATTAATTTTATTTCTTGGAATACTAATGGTTTAAATCATCCGATCAAACGTAAAAAAGTATTCAAAGTATTCCATAGAATGAATGCTAATGTTATCTTTGTACAGGAGACTCATGTAAGGAAGGCGGATAGTCAACGCTTTTTTAGGTTTTGTAAAGGCCAACAATATCACTCGAATTCTCAAGCCAAAGTAAGAGGCGTTTCCATTTTTATAGATTCTTCAACCTCCTTTATACATCATGAAACAATTTCAGACCCGCAAAGTAGATTTTTGCTTATTACTGGTCTACTTTTTAATCAAAAAGTTGTTTTAGTTAATGTTTATGCTCCAAATACTGATTGTCCTGAATTTTTTAAGTGTCTATTTACATCCTTTCCCAATTTGAATCAGTGCAGACTGATAATGGGTGGGGATTTTAACTGTTGTTTAAACACTTCGATGGATAGATCCAAGCCCACACAAGTTCTTCCGAATAAATCGACCTCTTTTATCAACTCCTTTATTACTTATTCTGCAATTTGCGAAATTTGGCGTTTTTTACACCCCAATGACAAAGAGTTTTCATAATTTTCTCATGTTTATCATAATTATTCAAGAATTGATTACTTTTTCATTGATCACCGTTTATTTACAGATGTTATCGATTGTAAATATGACTCTATTACCATTTCTGATCATGCACCTTTGAAGTTGTCTATTAAGATAATGGATTCATCTGTTAATGCTAAATCTTGGAGGTTCAACTCTATTTTATTGCAGGACTTAGACTTTGTTAATTTTATTAAACAACAAATTGATTTGTTTTTCTCAACAAATTCTACAGCAGAGATCTCTATTGGAATTTTATGGGACACTTTTAAAGCATTTATTCGTGGACAGATTATTTCATACTCTGCTGGAGTTAGGAAACGAACTAATTCTAAAATATTTACATTGGTTGATAAAATCAAAGCAATTGATAAGATTTATTCAGTGATCCCCAGCAAAGAACTTTATAAAGAAAGAATGGAACTTCAAATGGAGCATATTTTGTTATTATCCTCTTCGATTGAAAATCAGTTAATTAAATCTAGCAGCCAGTTTTATGTATTTGGAGATAAGTCTGGTAAATTATTGGCTAATCAATTGAAAACTGCTTCGGTTAAACGACAGATTACTAGGATTCGTAAACAAGATGGCACTCTGACAATCGACCATAAAGAGATAAATAAAGCCTTTCAAGATTTTTATAATTCCTTATATCAATCAGAATTTGCTGAGGATTCTTCTATAATCGATGAATTTTTAAGGAAATTGAATATTCCAAAGTTAACAGTAGAGGATAGTGTATTCTTAGATACACCTATCACGGAAACTGAAATAAAAAAAGGTTATTTTTTCAAAGAATTCCGGTAAAGCTTCTGGTCCAGATGGTTATTCAGCAGAATTTTAAAAATCTTTTTCCTCTATACTTTCTCCTTGGCTTTGCATTAATTATAGGCAAATTGCCACAATCTTTTTATGAAGCTTCTATTTCTTTAATCCTTAAAAAAGATAAAGACCCTATTGAATGTGCATCCTATCGGCCTATATCCTTGCTGAATACGGATTTTAAGATTTTTAGTAAAATTATGGCTACTAGATTAGAAAATATATTAGCTCGAATCATTTCTGAATATCAGACTGGATTTATTAAAAATCGCTGTTCATCTTTTAACATTAGAAAATTAATTAATGTTATTTATACTCCTTCACCCAAAATACCAGAATGTGTCATTTCTTTAGATGCTGAAAAAGCATTTGATAGAGTTGAATGGCCATATTTATTCAATACGATGCAGCATTTTAATTTTAGTTCAAAATTTATATCATGGATTAAATTAATATACTATAAACCCTTGGCATCGGTTTTTACCAATAATCAAAGATCTCTTTTTTTTTCAGTTATTCCGTTGTACAAGGCAAGGTTGTCCTTTAAGTCCTTTACTATTTGACATCGCTTTGGAACCTTTGGCTATAGCCATTCGTGAATCACCTAATATTTTGGGTATTACTCGTGGGGAGGGGACGTATAAGTTATCATTATATGCTGAAGATTTGTTACTATACATATCCGACCCTGAAAGATCTATTCCTGCTATATTATCCTTGCTTGCTTGTCTGGTTATAAATTGAATTTTAATAAGAGTGAATTATTCCATTAAATATGCAGGTTCCAATTTATAAACATTTACCATTTAAAGTTGTTACAGATTATTTTACTTATTTAGGTATTAAAATTACTAAAAAACATAAAGATTTATTTAAAGTTAACTTTTTACCCTTCATTGACCAAAGTAAGCAACTTGCTATCAGGTGGTCTCCACTATCTTTGTCATTGGTTGGTAGAATTAATGCTATTAAGATGATGGTATTACCCAGATTCTTATATTTATTTCAAGCATTACCAATTTCTATTCCTAAATCTTTTTTTTGAGATTATTGACTCCAAAATATCTTCTTATCTGTGGCAGAATAAAAATCCTAGACAAGGCAAATAATATTTACAGAAGCCTAAGAAGGAGGGCGGTTTGGCTTTGCCAAACTTGAGATTTTACTATTGGGCAGTTAATAAACAATATTTAATATTTTGGACACAAGAATTGACTACAGCTGCTTGCCCACAATGGGTAAATTTGGAATGTAAATCTGTACAAGACTTTTCATTGTTTTCAATCTTAGGATCTTCACTTCCTTTTTCTTTATCTAAATGGAATAAACAAATAACTAATCCTATAGTCAAATATACATTGCGAATTTGGTTTCAATTTCGTGAATTTTTTGGTTTCAATAAGTTTATTTTATCATGCCCTATAATATCTAACTATTCTTTTCGGCCCTGTCTTATGGATCAAGATTTTCTTTTATGGAAAACAAAAGGTATAACATGTTTTCGTGATTTGTTTTTGGATGATAGTGTTATGTCCCTTGAACAGCTATCAAATAAATATAATTTACCTAAAACCCATTTTTTTTACATATTTGCAAGTTAGAAATTTTTTGTATAATGAGTTACAGTCTTTTCTGAAACTGTGTCTATTGGACATTACGGAAAGAGTTTTAGCTCTGAATCCTTGTCAAAAGGGTTTAGTAGCTGTTATTTATAATATGATCATGAAAATGCAGCCAGAAGTATCAGGAAAAAATTAAGAAGGAATGGGAAGAAGAACTTCATTGTCTTATATCCACTGAGCAGTGGGAGAAAATTTTACTATTAGTCAATTCGTCCTCTATTTTTGCTAAACATGCCCTAATACAATTTAAGGTTGTACATAGAGCTCATATGTCTAAGGATAAACTTGCTCGATTTTACTCTCATGTTAATCCAACCTGTGACAGATGTCATTCTGATGTTGCTTCATTGACCCATATGTTTTGGTCTTGCCCTTGTTTACAAAATTACTGGAAAGATATTTTCAGCATTATTTCAAGAGTTCTGAATATCAATTTCCAACCGCATCCTTTTACTGCAATTTTTGGTTTACCAATGGTGGATAATAGTCGTTTATCCTCTTCATCTCGACGAATGATTGCATTTGTTACATTAATGGCTAGAAGATCCATTTTATTGAATTGGAAAGAAATTAATCCTCCAACTATATTTCAGTGGTTTGCTCAAACTATCTCTTGTTTGAGCTTAGAAAAAATTAGAAGTGTTGTTTTTGATCCTTCAGTTAAATTTGAAGAAACTTGGTGACCATTTATTCAACATTTTCATAAGAGTTAAATTGTCTTTTCCTAAACCTCACTTTGATTATCCTTAATTATTTGGATGGAGGTTAGGAGTTATTGGCACTACTGTATGTATTTAACATTATGCAATGGCCCATTTTGGTTAGTGTTTTTTTTTTCTTTTTGTTTCTTTTGTTCATAAATACTATGAGTTTGGGAGGCTATATATATATTGATTATTATATATTTGAATGTCTACTTAAACTTGGAATTATGTACTCTCAAACACTTTGTATTCATGTTTCATTTATGTCTGTTTAAAAAATTAATAAAAAGATTTAAATAGAAAGTAAAAGAAATATTTAAAATGTCCTTAGTCACGGGTGCAGTGCCGGAGGTTTGGGGGTGGGGGGGGGGGGGGCTTAGCTCATGTTGTTCCGTTGTTTAAAAAAAAGCTCCAAAGTAAACCAGGTAATTACAGGCCGGTGATCCTGACATCAGTAGTAGGTAAATTATTGGAAGGTGTTCTGAGAGATCGGATATACAAGTATTTGGACAGCCAAGGGCTGATGAAGGATAGTCAGTATGGCTTTGTGCATGGTAGATCTTGTTTAATGAATGTTGCAGAGTTTTTCGAGGATGAAGGAAAGGCTGTGGATGTTGTCTAGATGAACTTTTGTAAGGCCTTTGACAAGGTCCCACATGGGGGGTTAGTTCAGAAGGTTCAGACACTAGGTATCCATGGAGAGGTTGGAAACTGGATTAGAAATTGGCTGTGTGGGAGAAGACAGAGAGTGGTAGTGGATGATTGCTTCTCAGACTGGAGGACTTTGACTAGTGGTGTGCCTCAGGGATCTGTGCTGGAACCATTGTTGTTTGTTGTCTATATAAATGATATAGATGTGGTAAATTGGATCAGCAAGTTTGCTGATGACGCCAAGATTGGATGTGTTGTGTTTTGCGAGGAAGGCTTTTAAAGCTTGCAGAGGGATCTGGACCAACTGGAAAAATGGGCCAGAAAATGACAGATGGAATTTAATGCAGACAAGTGTGAGGTGTTGCATTTTAGAAGGACAAATCGATGTAGAACATACACAGTAAATGGTAGGGCACTGAGGAGTGCGGGGGAACAAAGGAATCTGGGAGTTCCGGTACATAATTCCCTGAAATTGGCGTCACAGGTAGACAGGGTTGTAAAGAAGGCCTTTGGCATCCTGGCATTCAAAAATCAAAGTACTGAGTATAGGAGTTGGGATGTTATGCTAAGTTGTAAAAGGTATTGGTGAGACCAAATTTGGAGTATTATTTGCCGTTCTGGTCACCTAACTATAGGAAGGATATCAGTAAGATTGAAAGAGTGCAGAGAAGATTTACTAGGATGTTGTCATGTCTTCAGGAGTTGAGTTACAGGGAAAGATTGAACAGGTTATGACTTTATTCCTTGGAATGTAGAAGAATGAGGGGAGATTTGATGGAGGTTAACAAAATGATGAGTAAATGTCAGTAGGTTCTTTTCATTTAGAGTAGGGCAGATAAATGCAAGAGGACATGGCTTTAGGGTGAAAGGGGAAAGGTTTAGGGGGACCATTAGGGGGAACCCTCACTCAGAGAGTGGTGGGAGTGTGGAACAAGCTGCCATCTGACGTGGTAAATGTAGGCTCACTCTTAGGTTTTAAGGATAAATTGGATAGATACATGGATGGGAGAGGTTTGGAGGGTTACGGACTGGGTACAGGTCATCGGGACGAGCGGAGTAAAGTTTCCACACAGACTAGAAGCGCCAAATGGCCTGTTTTCTGAGTTGTACTGTTCTATGGTTCTATGGAGTGAAATAAACATGAGATGAGAATTATCGATCGATTAATTTTAACTCGTTCACCGCAACCGTCAACCGAACAGAAACACCGGGGATTCAGCAGCAGCTGCGGGCGGCGGGTCCTGAGCTCCCCCGGGTCCTAAAGTCCACTCGGAATGAGACAGGTTAAATGGGACAAGTGGGGGCGGTGCTGACCGGAAAAGACAGTGAAGATTGTTCATTAAGTTCATCTGCCATTTCTTTGTCCCCCATTACTACTTCACCAGCATCATTTTCCAGTGGTCCAGTATCAACTCTCATCTCCCTTTCACTCTTCATGTAACCAAAAACTAAACTTTTCGTATCCTGATTTATATTATTGGCCAATTTGCCCTCATATTTCGTCTTTACCATTCTTATGGCTTTTTTCGTTGCCTTTTGCTGGATTTTAAGAGCATCCCAATAATCCAAAATCCCACTCACCTTTGGTACCTTATAGGCCATTTCCTTTGGTTTAACACAATTATTACATGACTTTTCCAGCTCAAACTGTTAATTAATTTAAAGTCAGTCCCATAATTGAATAAAGTTTTTACCTGAAAACTATCTACCCTCCCAAAATTTGTCGGGAAGGCTGCATTCGATTTTTCTTCAGCCTTATACGCTTCACATTGAAATAGTATGTGTTTCGACAGTTTCATAATGACAAAATGTACACGACACAGAATTAAGTTTTCCAATTAGATACAAGGCATAATTAAGCATAGTGTGGGCATTTTGTATCTCATGCCAATATCATTCCTTCCCTTGTTTTAAGCCCTTCTTCTATAAATCCAACAGGTTTATGTATTCTGTAAAGGTGTCTGTCCTTATGTCCGTTATCCTACCTCTTGCCATAAGCCCCTAATTCTTAACACTACCAAGCCTATAGCTTCTAATTTGCCAAGGGGAAGGTCTATATCCACAGCTTGACATTTAACAGGTTTTGGTGCTAAACAGTCAACACTAGCATTTCCCTCAACAGTGTGATGTGAAGGGCCATAATGTGCAGACATATAAATCAAACTTAATATATGAAATACCGTTTGAGGAGTTTTCAACGTCAATCTGACCTAATGGCAGAATGCCCTGTTTAAAACTCGTCAAAACCGAAATGTATTCTGAGCAGATTATAAGGACCAATTTCCTCCACCCACTGTAAGCATAAACTGTTGGTCAAGAATTCTGCTTTCTATGCTGATAAATGACATAAGTCATTTCGTTATCATTACCTGCAAATCAGGCACAAAAACAGCCACACCAACATCCCCAGTTAACTTATCTTTGGATTCATCTGGAAAAATGGTTACTGTATGATAATAACTTTCATTAATATACTGATGAACCAACAGACTCTCAGGCAGAACCGAATCCGATCGTGTAACCTAAACTCAGCTGAAGTCATTGGAAAAAACAAGGTGGGATTACGGAGAAAGCTACAGTGGGACATATTGTATCATCAAATACACCCATATTCCCAGCGTGATAAGAACCCTGCCACCCAAAACAAAAAACACTCATCTTGTGATGTCCCCAACCGTCCTCCAGCACACCTTTAACAGAATGATCATTTCCTTGCCCCCGCAAATTAATCCAGTATGTTGACATCAACTTGAACCTCTGTTACTTTGAGGGCAATTGTCCCATTGCAATCAGTAAAGCCAAAACAGGAGACAACATTACTGCACCAGAACACAATCTTAAAGTCTGTAATTGTATCACATACAAACATGTTTCATTTGAAGATGAAGCTGATCCATAAGCCACACAGACATAATCAAGAACAGATCAAATTAAACAAATATAATTGGTCAACAAAGATTTTCATGTTGCACCCAAGAATACCCACATAGATATCTGAGGAGATTTAAAGCTCCTTTACATTTATCAATTATTTTACTGATAGGTGCTTCCACGTCAGCTTATTATCCATCCACATACTGAGAAATCTTACCATGGACACCTCTTCAAGATATTAATCATATAATTTAAAATCAAGTGCAAGTCTATTAATGCTGTTTGTTTACCACCTAATGTGTTTTAACGACTGAAAGCATAAAATCCTCATCAATCTGCCCACTGTTTGACCTATTAATTGTAAATTGCAATTAATACCTCTAATCTATAAAGCTACGTCATCTGTATATTGTGATTTACCCAGGGTATCCCATTTTCCCATCTCAGAGAAAATATCATTAATCATAATATTAAATAATGAAGGGCTACAAATACTGCCTTGTGGGATCCCATTCTCTATCTCATAGAAACACAAACATAACATGCCGACCGGTACTTGGACAGTCCATCCAAAAAAAAACTCAGAAAAATTATACAATGTCCCCCTCACTCCTAATTTAATCAAAAGTCCTTTATCATTTCCCTTTTCAGTATCAAGAAATACTGCTATTACAACATCTTTATTTAATTGTGTTTTCCGAATATCATCTTCCAAACCTCAAACTGAATCTAATGTCATTTCACCCTTCCAAAATCGACTCTAATAAAACACTTCATCACCACTCTTTCCAAAATATAACTCAAGCGCTTGATTACCATACGTTCCATAAGTTTACATAAATGAGACGTTCACGATATAGGCCCTTAACTAGAAGGATCAAATTGGGATCTGCCAGGTTTCAGAATAGGCACTACTATTTCCATTTTCCATGAGGAAAGTAGATGCACAATTCAAACATTTAATATTTCACAAAAGCGAATTATGTACAATTACAATTTCAAATATCACTCTTTCCTGGGGACACCTGACCTGCATTATTAATAGACTTCTTAAATTCATACAAAGAAATCTCTCCATCAGTGATACTATCATTGCTACAGCTGACTTCCAGCACATCATTCCAGCTCTGAAAAACATATCCCTACATTGTTTAACTTCTTCACTTAAATTATCCTGATTATGAATCTCAGCAAATGACCCAGCCAGTAACACAACCTTCCCTGTTTCAGTAGCAATTATTTTGCCCTCATTAATCAACACTGGAATATTATGATCCCCACAAATCCCCCCATTTTCTAAATCATATCCCAAACAATTCTAAGTTTGATATCCCTTCCAATATTATCTCCATATAACCTCCAGAAAATCACCTCCTTCCTCAACACGGCCTTTGCCCTTTTATTGTTAATAATGTAATTCGGAGACTGATGCACCATCACATAAAAACTCACATTTCTCCCAATTTGCTTCCTGTCCCGTTATAAATCCGAATCCAAACTCATAAAGACAGGAAGACTGACTGACGTTCACATAAACTAATCACCATCCGAGTTCCCTTTTGAGCGATATGCACTGCAGGCAATGACAGCATTGGTCTGTGTACAGTCTGAGCTACGAGAGGCTGTAGGAATTCGGCCCATGATCAGCCCCTCCTCTTCCGCCTCATCGCCATGTCTGAGATCAGCGTGTCGCTTCTGTCGGTGTCGCCGGCCTCGGCGCCCACAAGCACGGGTGAGATTCCCCTTCGCGCCTCGGTGGGTCTGTTTCGGTGACGTCTGTGGTGGCTGACGAAACATGCTTTGACAGGTAGCGAGCGAGGACCAATGACTACAACTCCCAGAAGGCCCCACTGATGACATTGTGGTGTTGTTGAGGGGTAAGGTATAAAAGCAAAATGGAGGAAAATGTAATGCATGACGATTTCTGTACTGTGTCGTGCCTTCAATAAAAAAATAAATTAAAAGAGAGATTCCTGCGAGAAATAGATAGAACATAGAACAATACAGCACAGTACAGGCCCTTCGGCCCGCAATTTTGTGCCGTCCCTTAATCTCTGCCTCCCTAAGCTTAAATTCCTCCATATACCTGTCTAGTAGTCTCTTAAACTTCAGAAGTGTATCTGTCTCCACCACTGACTCGGGCAGTGCATTCCACGCACCAACCACTCTCTGAGTATAAAATCTTCCTCTAATATCCCCCTTGAACTTCCCTCCCCTTACATTAAATCCATGTCCTCTCGTATTGAGCAGTGGTGCCCTGGGGAAGAGGCGCTGGCTATCTATCTATTCCCCTTAATATCAACTATACCTCTATCATTTCTCCTCTCATCCTCCTTCTCTCCAGACAGTAAAGCCCGAGCACCCTTAATCTCTGATCATAATCCATACTCTCTAAACCAGGCAGCATTCTGGTAAATCTCTTCTGTACCCTTTCCAATGCTTCCACATCCTTCTTATGGTGAGGTGACCAGAACTGGACACAATAGAGCTGCATCATTACATCGCGACTCTTAAACTCTATCCCTCGACTTATGAAAGCTAACTCCCCATAATTGCCTTGGAGTTTGTTCTTCCAAAGTGTACCACCTCACACTTCTCCAGGTTGAACTCTATCTGCCACTTCTCAGCCCACTCCTGCATCCTATCAATGTCTCTCTGCACTATCCACAACACCACCAACCTTTGTGTCTCTGCAAACTTGCCAACCCATCCTTCTAACCCCACAGCTAGGTCGTTAATAACAATCACGAAAAGTAGGGGTCACCACTAGTCACAACCCTCCAATCCGAATGTACTCCCTTCACCACAATTCTCTGCTTTCTGCAGGCAAGCCAATTCTGAATCCACCTGGTCAAACATCCCTGGATCCCATGCCTACTGACATTCTGAATAAGCCTATCGTGTGAAACCTTATCAAATGCATTACTGAAATTCATGTAGATCACACCCATTGCACTACCCTCATCTATATGCCTGGTCACCTCCTAAAAGAACACCATCAGGCTTGTTAGACACGATCTGCCCTTCAGAAAGCCATGCTGACAGTCACTGATCAGACCATGATTCTATAAATGCCAATAAATCCTATCTTTGTGAATCTTTTCCGACGGCTTTCCCACCACAGATGGAAGGCTCAATGGATTATAATTATCCGGACTATCCCTCCTACTATCCCTACGATTTTGAACAAGGGGACAACATTCGCCTCCCTCCAATCCTCCGGGACCATTCCCGTGCACATAATGATTCTAGCCAGAGGCTCAGCAATCTATTTCCTCGCCTTGGATGCAAAACTGGGAAGTGGCAGTTCTTCAACACAGATGAAGAGGTTCATTTCTGCAGGTCAAATTTGAACACAGAATATAATATTAATGGTAAGATTCTTGACAGTGTGGAGGGTCAGAGAGATCTTGGGGTCCATGTCCATACGACACACAAAGCTGCTGTGGAGGTTGGCAGTGTTGTTAGGAAGGCGTCTGGTGTGATGGCCTTCATCAACCGTGGGATTGAGTTCAAGAGCTGTGAGGGGATGTTGAAGCTATATTTCTCCTAACCTGGACATAAGTAATTGTAATAAGATGATTATTGGCTTTGACCATGTGGATAACCAGAGGCATTTTCCCAGGCTTGAAGTGACTAACACGAGGGGACGTAGTTTTAAGCTGCTTGGAAGTCGGTACCGAGGGAATGTCAGGGGTAAGTTTCTTACACAAAGATTGGTGGGTGCATGGAATGCACTGCCGGCAGTGATGGCGGAGGTGGATACAATAGGATATTTTAAGAGACTTGGAATCCGAGTTCATAACTCCCAGATAGTGGTTCCTTTGTCAGGCAGTTATGTTGCAGTTGTATAAATCTCCAGTTTAATCACATCTGGAGAATTGCATTTGAATACAGGAATAATGCGGAGGTATTGGATGGTGAGTGGAAGAGGCTTAACAGGATGCTGCCTGGATAAAGTGAGACCGGACAATCTCGGGTAATTTTCTCTGGAGTGGCAGAGGCTGAGGGAGGCCTGACAGACGTTTACAGGAATGTGAGAGGCACAGACAGAGTGGACAGCCGGGATTTTTTTCTCCATGGAGGAAATGTCCAATGCCAGTGGGCATGAACTTCAGGAGAAAGGGGGAACACATCCTCATTGGATTGTTTGCACTATTGAGGTATTTTGTAGTTTAGTGCATTTTGTATCTTTTCTCTGCATAGCTGCTGTTGAAAAAAAAAACAATTAGAAAAGACAATGATGTTAAAAACCTGACTCAGGATATTTATAGGAGATTTGCGTTTCAAGTTTTGTTTTTCATTCCCATAGTGGTGGGTGTCTGGAGTGAATATCGGGTGGTGGTGGAGACAGATGTAAAAAAGGCTATTAGATACCACGTGAATATGAGGAGAATGGAGGGATGTGTTCCTTGTGTAGGCAGAAGGGATTGGTTTAGTAAGGCATGAAGTGACCAGTTCAATTGGTTCAGAACAACACCGTGAGCAGAAGGGCCTGTTCAAGGACAAGTACAGCAAGCAGAGCAGGTAAACTGGATAAAGTGATCCCACTCAGAGAACAGACTGTGACGTCAGTGGATATATGTCGTCATCACAGTTCTCTCACCAAAGATACTTCACTGCTGGATAAAATGAAGTTTGTGATGTTTATAACCGATGTGGTGAATTGTACTGCTCAGACATCTCATCCTACTGAGGAAATTAAAATAATTGTGAAAGTTGCAGAAAGGTATCTTGGTGTAACTGGTGTTTTGTGGGAACCTGTGAATGAAGCTCTGATTTGTGGGGGTTTCTGCATCCCAGTCTACTTGTGAAGATATGTAATGGGATTGAAATATTGAAGCGAAATGCAAGAAGCCTGATTTTACATGGTCAACACTTTAAACAGTTTATTTCAGATTTGTCAGATTGTTCCGATGTTATATCTGTTCAGGAAACCTGCACATTTTAAATTTTATTCCTGTGCAGGATTATATTGTCGTTTGGCTTGACAGGTTAGTTGGTAGAGGGGTGGTGTTGTCAGTTTTATAAGGAAAGGGGCAGGGTATAGACTTGTGAATAGGAATAAAATGTATCTTGAAAGTGTAGAAAATCTTGATTCAACAGGTATGTGTGTAATTTTCTTTTGTGAAAGTTTTCTCTTTCTGAATCGTATTTGGAGGTTTGGCCATCTACTTTTCTCATGGAAAATGGTTGTAGTAGTTCATTAAAGTCTCATTTGTGTACACTTGTGGAACGTATAGTAATCGAGTGTTTGAATTAAATTTTTGATAAAAGAGGTAATTTCACGTTTTATCAGAGGGGAATTTGGAACGGTAGAATAAGACCATAAGACAAAGGAGCAGAAGTCGGTCATTCGGCCCATTGCGTCTGCTCTGCCATTTTATCATGAGCTGATTCATTCTCCCATTTAGTCCCACTCCCCCGCCTTCTCACCATAACCTTTGATACCCTGGCTACTCAGATACCCAGCAATCTCTGCCTTAAATAACATTGGAATCAGTTTGGGTTTGGGAGATCATATTAGGAAAGTACAGTTAATAAAGATGATGTAATAGCAATATTTTCGATATTGAAAAGGCAAATAATAATTATTGAAGGATGGATTTTTGAATAATTTTTGGAAATGCAATTGAGAGGGCTATTGTACAATTTTTTCTAATTATTTCTATTTGTACGTCTTGTAAAGGTATGGATGGGTAAGTATGACATTGAATTCATTTTTATATTTGGAAAATGGTATTAGGAAAGCACGGTTAAATATAGATGTTGTAACAGCAGTATTTTTACTATTCAAAAGGCAGATGGTATTTATGCAAGGAAAGAATTTTTATGAGATTGTGGAAATGAAGATGGAGGGGCTATTATCTAACTTTGAGTTATTTTAATTGAACGTTTTGTGTCAGGTATGGGTGGGAAAGTTATATTCAGGTTGTTATGAGGTAGAGACTGGGATCCCACAGGCAGTATTTATTATTTTATATTATAATTAATAATATTTTTCTCTGGGATATGTTTTGGAGTGTGTAAATCCCTATATGCAGATGATGGAGGTTTATGGATTAGAGGTAGAAATTTCACTTTTACTGTATATAGGATGCATTCGCAATTAATAAGGTCGAAAAGTCGGCAAATAGATGGGACAAATTATGTGTTTTACAGACAGGATTAATGAACCTGCACTTGATTGTAAATGATAGGAACTGATATGGTCAAGCTCCTTAAAAGGTGTCAGTGGTAAGATTTCCAGGCATGTGGACGGATAATAAGCTGACGTTGAAGCACTGGATCAGAAAATAATTGATAAATATAAAGAAACATTAAATATTCTCAATTATCCCTGCGGGTATCTAGGGTGTTACATGAAAGTATTTGTTGACCAATCTCGTTTGTTTAATTGGATCTGTTCTTGATTATGGTTGTGGTTTATAGATCAGCTTCATCTTCAACTTTATTATGTTTGGGTGTGATACAAGCACAGGCTTTGAGATTGTGTTGTGGTGTAGTCAGGTCGTCCCCTGTTTCGGCTTTACTGGTTGAAATTATGGAGTTTGAATTTAATGTTAACATACTGGATTAATTTAAGGGGGAAGAAATGTTCATGCTGTTAAAGGTGTGTTGGAGAACTGTTGGGAACTTCACAAGAAGAGTGTTTTTGGTTTTGGGTGCCTGGGTTCTCATCACACTTGAAATATGGGTTCGTTGGGTTATGCAAAACATCCCCCAGTCACGTTCTTGGTAACCCCACCTTGTTTCTTTCAATGCCTTTATTCGATTCTATGATACACGATTTAATGAAGTCTAACAATTCTGTTCTGCCTGAGAATTTGTTGTTTCAGTGTATATTAAGGAAATTAATGAGAAAGTTTAACCATTTTCCAGAGGATCAAAATATAATTTCACTGGGATTGTTGATGTTGCTGTGTTATGCGTGAATTATTGGTAACGATAAAGAAACGACCTACCAGCTATTTATCAGGATTTACAACAGAATCGCTTGTCATCATTTCGTGCTTACAGTGGGTGGAGGAATTTGTTTCCCTGCAAAGTTGTAATTCGCTCAGATTCCCTTTCGGTTTTGAAGAGTCTTAAAACAGGTCATTCTCGCAGCAGGTCAGATTTACTGCTGGAAACTCATCAAACATTGTTTCGTATTCAAAGGACTGGATTCGGGGTGTGCACTGATTTGGGGTGCATGAAGACACGGTGAGCAGTCGGGTCCGGAGGAGTCAGTGGACCAGAGGGATCTGGGAACACAGATTCATAATTACTTGAAAGTGGCGTCACAGGTAGATAGCGTCGAAATGAGAGCTTTTGGCACATTGGACTTCATAAATCAAAGTATTGCGTACAGGAGATGGGATGTTATGTTGAAGATGTATAAGACGTTGGTCAAGCCTAATCTGGAGCATTGTGTGTAGTTTTTGTTACCTGCCAGAAGGAAAATTATCAACAAAATAGAAAGAGTGCAGACAAAATTTACAATCCGTTTGCTGGGACTTGAGGACTCGAGCTTTAGAAAAAGTTAAGGACTTTATTCCCTTTAGCTTTGGAAAATGCAGGGAGGATTTTTCCTCTGAGGTTGGGTGAGATGGGAACTGGAGGTCGCAGTTTAAGGGTGAAAGGTGAAATATTTATGAGGAACCTGAGTGGGAATTCCTTCACTCAGAGGGTGGTGAGGGTGTGGGAAGAGCTGTCAGTGGAAGTTATGGATGTCACTGCAGAGAAGTTTGGATCGGTACATGGACGGGAGGGGTATTGAGGGCCATGGTCCAGCTGCGGTTATGGGTCTCGGCAGAATAACAATTCGGTACGGACCAAATGGGAAAAAGGGTTTGTTTGTTTGTTATAGTGCTCTCTTACTCCAAATAAAGTGTCGATGAAGGGGAATTGGTTGGGGCTGTTGTCGGGAAGCAAACGATGTGCTTTCAGGATTTCCTGCTGTGGATAGAAGTGAATTGATACTGGACATCCATGGTCAAAGTGTAGCGATCAAAGCCAGGGATTGTAAAGCTGTTGAAAACAAAGACACACCCACACCCACACACTCTCTCTCTCTCTCTCTCTCACACACACACCCACACACACACAGCCACACACTCTCTCTCTCTCTCACACACACACACACACACACGCACTCACACACACTCACACACTCTCTCTCTCTCTCTCTCACAAACACACAGACTCACACACACGCTCTCTCTCTCTCTCTCTCTCTCTCTCTCTCTCTCTCTCTCTCTCTCTCTCTCTCTCTCTCTCTCTCTCTCTCTCTCTCTCTCTCTCTCTCTCTCTCTCTCTCTCTCTCCCCATTGTCCTTCACCTCGCTTCCAAAAAATTGTTTGTTCCTCCTCTTTGGCTCAAACTCTCCTGCCCCCATTTTCACCCCTTCCCACTTTTGCCACTTTTCCCCGTTCACACACCGTCTCTTTCTCTCCATCTCTTGTCTCCCACTCCCTCATCCTTTCTCTTCCTCCTCTCCCCTCACCTATTTTCCTCTCTTTCACACACTCTCTCTCCTCTCTTCATCCGTTCCCTTCCCCACTGACACACCCTTGTTCTCCGCACATTCCTCACTACCCTACCCACTCACTCACTCCTCCTTTACCTTGTTGTCTCTTTCTCCCTTTCTACCCAAAGCTTCCCCTGCCTCTCACACTCTCCCCAGTTCCTCCTTTACTGCAGCTCGTTTTCCCGGCCACCCTCCCGTCCCCACATCCCCCACCCCGCACTGTGATGACGGTTGACACGCACAGTGAATTGTCTGATGTTGTACAATTCTTCGTTGTTTGGACAGTGAGAATGTTCACTCGGAAGATGAAGGCTTGTGGTTTCCGGGAGAGGCCAGTTTGTTCCCTTTTTATGTGCTACAGAATAGGCGGGGGAGGGGAGTGTGGAGGAGAGAGGAGAGAAAGAGAGAGAGAGAGACTAAATACATATAGCCTCAATCTCTTTATCTGTTTTGATCCCCACTGCCCAACTCTTTCCTCCACACACTCCTCCCTAATCTTCCCCCTTTTCTGTCGCCTTTTTCCCCACCACCCTCCCGTCCCCACATCCCCCACCCCGCACTGTGATGACGGTTGACTTGCACAGTGAATTATAGATGTTGTGTAATTCTTCGTTGTTTGGAAAGCAGCAATGTTCACTCAGAAGATAAAGGCTTGTGGTTTCCGGGAGAGGCCAGTTTGTTCCCTTTCTGTGCGCTACAGAATAGGCGGGGGAGGGGATGTGGAGTAGACGGGATAGCCATGTGTTCTCAGTAGCTACGCCGTCACGACAAAGACCGAGCGCCGTCTGTGAGCTGGTCTCTGACACAAACACACACAGCCACATGAAAAGACGGACAGACACATACATATACAGGGATGCATATAAACTTAGATGCACACACACACAAAAATACTTTTAAAATGAGTGCAGTTTGCATTTTCAGTGTTTTAAGATGGAGGCAGCAATTTTGTGAACTGTTTGAAATGATTCTTGCTCTGGGATAATCTAGTGTGCTTGTGGGGATGTCAGCGGGTTTGGAGTGCGCACAGATCTGGGTATGTGGGTGGATTTGGGAATGTCGTTAGGTTTGGGGTGCGCACAAATCTCGGTATGTGGGTGGATTTGGGAATGTCGGTAGGTTTGGGGTGCGCACGGATCTGGGTATGTAGGTGGATTTGGGAATGCCGGTAGGTTTGGGGTGCACACGGATTTGGTGATGCACACTGATTTGGGGGTGAACACTGAGTTGGGGTTTGCGGATGTGCACAGATTTGGGTATGTGGGTGGATTTGGGGTATCGATTGTTTTGGGTTGCGCACAGATCTGGATATGTGGATGGATATCGGGGTGTCGGTAGGTTTGCAATGCACATGGATTTGTCAATGCACACTGATTTGGGGGTGAACACTGATTTGGGGGTAAACACTGAGTTGGGGTTTCTGGACGTGCACAGATTTGGGAGTGCACACAGATTTGCAGATATGGGAATCCCGTTGGATTTTGAAGTGTTTTGAATCTCGAGGTTGTTTCATTGGTATATTGTTTAATAATAAATGCAACCTGAACTTCGACCTCTGTTCTTGCTATTTTTTTAAGTTGAAGGCAGATATTTTGAGAACCGGTTGAAATGAACGATTAGATGCACATCATCTAATGTGCATGTGGGAGAGTCTGTTGATTTGGAGCTGTGACGAGTCTCAAGGCAGATTTAGAGTGCCAGCATATTCAATTGATCAGTCACCTTTGTTGGGACAGACTAGCTCCCACATATGGTCTAAATATTAACTCATTAATGTAATCAAAATCTGTCACAGTGGGCATTGCGCGTGGTCAGACGTTATCAGGTGATGAGCGCGGTGAAATATCCGGTCACCTCGGAGCTTCAGTTCATTAATAAAGCCGCGTCCTGAGCACACGGCAGAGGCGGCCGCAGTGTCTCCGGTCCGGGCTCCAGCTCGTCACATTGAACGCCTCATCTCCCAGGTGTTATTCCCGGGCGGATTGTCCCATCGACCAGCAGCGCCAGGATATTAGGATAGTGTGTGTGAGGGGAGGGGGCGTGGGGGTCGGAGTGTAAATGCACCATCCTGGAGAGTTGATATCTCAATGGACCCGTCAGATGTCAGTCAAACAACTACTCCTCATGCCCCCCTCCCATTGGTCGGTAGATATGTCCATTATTTTCCTTCCCCCTCCATTCCCGCCCACCGAACTCACTACCCGACCTTCCCGCAAAATGGCAACGGTCTAGTTGGATGTTGGTTGGCTAATGCATTGTCAATCACACCAGTCTCCGCCTTCCACTTGAATAACTAGCTAACGTGAAGAACGAGGGCGGGGTTCGGATAAACAACGGTGGATACTCCAAATTGAAGCCACATTCCGGCCACGAACTGGCCTGGAGTGTGGTGCAGAGAATCGGGACATAAAACCCTCACTGCTTCCTTTTTCAAATGAAACCTAAATTACCCCCCAAAAGTCCTATAGATTGTACGTAACAAAACACAATACCATGAATTAAATTAAAGTTACTGTTATTACTAAGAAAGCTTTTAAATGAAAATATTATAAACTAAATAACTGCCATAAAGGCAGCACAACGACCCAGAGTAATGTTTCCCAACACGAACGAAGGAATAATGAAGCATAGTGTGGCAGATTCTAAGCCGTGTCAATGTGATTCCTTATCATCTTGTTTTACTCCCAATCTCCAATAAACCCAACAGGTATGTATTCTGTACAGGTGTCTCCTTTGATGCCCTTTATCCCACCAGTCTCGATATAATTATTAACCCACCAACCAATTAGCTTCTGATGTGCTAGTTGAAATTTTAACAGATTTTGTAACTGAACCGCTGTGTGCAGGGACCCATAAGAAGTGGAAATATAAACCAATACTGTGCGTATGAAATAATGTTTGATGAGTTTCCAACAGTAAATCTGTCCCACTGCAAAAACTACCTGTTTTAAGACTCATCAAAACCGAACAGGCATCTGAACAAATGACAACTTTACAGGAAAAAATTTCCATTACCCACTGTAAGCCTCAAATAATGGAAACAAATTCTACTATATATACTGATAAATGGTTGGTAAATTGTTTCTTTATCGTTACCTGTAATTCGGGCACAAACAACAGCCACACCGTCATCCCATTTAAGTTATCTTTTGATTCTTCTGCAGCAATCTGTCATAAGAGGGGGCGTTGAGAGTGGACACAAATGGAAGACACAGACACTGAACTACCAGGAACAGGACGAGGCGTGAGGAGGAAGCAGGAGAAGTGAGGAAGAAAGGACGCTGGACACAACACAGGCCCCGGACGAGACAAGGATTCCGGCCCTGGGCTAGGAACTGACAAGGATAGCGGAACCAGGTCTTGGAACTGGGAACTAGGAGCCTGGGCTTGGACTCCGAGCCAGAGACTGGACAAGGACCCAGAACCTGGGTCTTGACTCTGCCTCGGACTCCAGACCCAGGCGAGGATAAGCCGTGGCTACAGGACGAGGAGAGGCAATAGGACTGGTCGTGAGACTTATGGACGGGACAAAGGAACCGCAGCACAAGACGAGGGCAAAGTACTCCTGGGCTGGGCGAGGCACATGACAAGACGAGAACACAAAACCGTGATTAAGACAGGACAAGGACCTTGGATGTGACTAGGACAGGACGAGACCCCGAAGCCTTGACTTGATCAAGGAAGAGACAGGAAGGCAGAGCCTTGGTCCAGGGAGAGACTGGAACGCAGTGCCTTGGTTGAGGAAGAGACAGGAACGCAGAGCCTTGGTCGAGGGAGAGGCAGGAACGCAGAGCCTTGGTCGAGGGAGAGACAGGAATGCAGAGCCTTGGTCGAGGGAGAGACAGGAACGCAGAGCCTTGGTCGAGGGAGAGACAGGAATGCAGAGCCTTGGTCGAGGGAGTGACTGGAATGCAGAGCCTTGGTCGAGGGAGAGACAGGAATGCAGAGCCTTGGTCGAGGGAGAGACAGGAACGCAGAGCCTTGGTCGAGGGAGAGACTGGAATGCATAGCCTTGGTCGAGGGAGAGACAGGAACGCAGAGCCTTGGTCGAGGGAGAGACAGGAACGCAGAGCCGTGGTCGAGGGAGAGACAGGAACGCAGAGCCGTGGTCGAGGGAGAGACAGGAACGCAGAGCTTTGGTCGAGGGAGAGACAGGAACGCAGAGCCTGGATCGAGGGAGAGACAGGAACGCAGAGCCTTGGTCGAGGGAGAGACAGGAATGCAGAGCCTTGGTCGAGGGAGAGACAGGAACGCAGAACACTGAGCCTGTGTCGTGAGAGGTCAGGAACGTAGAACACCGACCCAACGGAGAGACAGGAACATGAAACACCGAGCCAGACCCCTCCTTGGGTACAGAACGTAGGGCCGGGACTCATAACACAGAACGCAGAACACGACGAGACAGTTCACAACACTAGGTAGCGGCAAAACGGCTGGACCTACCTCGCGAAGGCGTAGACACAGTCACTTCTAAACAGGGCGAGACTCCAGAACGAGGCAAACGCGCGGCGAGCCGAAGCGAGGCTCCAGGCAGAGGCCGGGCAAGACGAGGCTCAAGGCAGAGGCCGGGCAAGACGAGGCTCCAGGCAGAGGCCGGGCAAGACGAGGCTCCAGGCAGAGTCCGGGCGAGGAGAGGCTCCAGGCAGAAGCCGGGTGAGGCGAGGCTCCAGGCAGAGGCCGGGCGAGGAGAGGCTCCAGGCAGAGGCCGGGCGAGGCGAGGCTCCAGGCAGAGGCCGGGCGAGGAGAGGCTCCAGGCAGAGGCCGGGCGAGGCGAGGCTCCAGGCAGAGGCCGGGCGAGGCGAGGCTCCAGGCAGAGGCCGGGCGAGGAGAGGCTCCAGGCGTAGGCCGGGCGAGGCGAGGCTCCAGGCAGAGGCCGGGCGAGGCGAGGCTCCAGGCAGAGGCCGGGCGAGGCGAGGCTCCAGGCAGAGGCCGGGC
Organism: Hemitrygon akajei; assembly: GCF_048418815.1. NCBI lineage: Eukaryota > Metazoa > Chordata > Chondrichthyes > Myliobatiformes > Dasyatidae > Hemitrygon > Hemitrygon akajei. The sequence continues at coordinate 7,502,033 of NW_027331925.1, read as the reverse complement.
AAGACGAGACTCGATGCAGAGGCCGGGCGAGGAGAGGCTCCAGGCGTAGGCCGGGCGAGGCGAGGCTCCAGGCAGAGGCCGGGCGAGGCGAGGTTCCAGGCAGAGGCCTGGCGAGGAGAGGCTCCAGGCAGAGGCCGGACGAGGCGAGGTTCCATGCAGAGGCCGTGCAAGGCCAGTCTCCAGGCAGAGGCCGGGCGAGGCGAGGCTCCTGTTGACAGGGTAAATGCAGGCAGGATTTTCCTCTGAGGTTGGGTGAGATGGCAACTGGAGGTCGCAGTTTAAGGGTGAAAGGTGAAATATTTAAGAGGAACCTGAGTGTGAATTCCTTCACTCAGAGGGTGGTGAGGGAGTGGGAATTGTTGTCAGTGGAGGTTATTGATTTCATTGCAGAGAGGTATGGATCAGTACATGGACGGGAGGGGTATTGAGGGCCATGGTCCAGCTGCTGTTATTGGACTCGGCAGAATAATAATTCGGTGCGGACGAAATGGGCAAAAGGGTTTGTTTGTTTGTTATAGTGCCCTCTGACCCCCAATAAAGTGTCGATGAAGGGGAATTGGTTGGGCCTGTTGTCCGGAAGAAAGCGATGTGTTTTAAGGATTTCCTGCTGGGGATAGAAGTGAATTGATACTGGACATCCATGGTCAAAGTGTGGCGATCAGAGCCAGTGATTGTAAAGTTGTTGAAAACAAACACAGACACCAACATGCAAACTGATAGGTACACACACACACACACACACACACACACACACACACACACACACACACACACACACACACACACACACACACACACACACACACACACACACACACACGCACACACACACTCCATATTCCCGTTGCTCTTCACCCCGCTTCCCAAATATTGCTCTTTTCTTCTCTTTGCCTCAAACTAACTCCACTCTCCTGCCCCGATTTTCACCCTTTCCCACTCTCTCCACCTCCTCTTCCCTGATCCCTCACCGTCTCTTTCTCTTCATCTCTTGTCTCCCACTCCCTCATCCTTTCTCTTCCACACTCTCTCTTTCTCGCTCTCCTCTCTTCATCCGTTCCCTTCCCCAGTGCCACACTCTTTCCTCCACACATTCTACCCTACCCTATCCACTCACTCCCCCGCTTCTTTCCCGTATTGTCACTTTCTCCCTTTCTACCCAACGCTTTTTCTGCCTCTCACCTTCACCCCAATTCCTCCTTTACTGCAGCTCCTTTTCCCGGCCACCCTCCCGTCCCCACATCCCCCACCCCGCACTGTGATGACGGTTGACTCGTACAGTGAATTGTCTGATGTTGTACAATTCTTCGGTTGTTTTGACAGTGACAATGTTCTCTCAGAAGATGAAGGCTTGTAGTTTCCGGGAGAGGCCAGTTTGTTCCCTTTTTATGTGCTACAGTATAGGCGGGGGCGCGGAGTGTGTAGGAGGCAGGAGAGAGACTAAATGTATATAGCCTCAATCTCTTTCTCTCTGTCCTCCTCTCTTCACTCGTTCTCATCCCCACTGCCCCACTCTTTCCTCCACACATTCCTCCCTAACCTTCCCCCTTTTCTGTCGCCCGCTTTCCCGGCCACCCTCCCGTCCCCACATCCCCCACCCCGCACAGTGATGACGGTTGACGTGCACAGTGAATTATAGATGTTGTGTCATTCTTCATAGTTTGGAAAGCAGCAATGTTCTCTCATAAGATGAAGGCTTGTGGTTTCCGGGAGAGGCCAGTTTGTTCCCTTTCTGTGCGCTACTGAATAGGCGGGGTAGGGGAGTATGGAGTCGATGGGATAGCCATGTGTTCTCAGTAGTTACGCCGTCACGACAAAGACCGAGCGCCGTCGGCGATCTGGTCTCTAACACAAACACACACAGACACATACAAGGACACATAGGAACACACAGAGATTCAGACATACAGAAATAATTTAAAAATGAATGCAGTTTGCATTTTCAACGTTTTAAGATGGAGACAGCTATTTTGTGAACTGTTTGAAATGATTCTTGCTCTGGGATAATCTAGTGTGCTTGTGGGGATGTCAGCGGGTTTGGGGGTTCACATGGAAATGGGTCTGCACATTGATTTGCGGATGTGCGAAGGTTTCAGGGTATGTTGGTGAATATGGATTTTGGAGTGTCGGTGAATTTGGGGGTCACACTGCTTTGGGCATTTGAGGGTGCACGGGGATTTGGGAGTATTTAGGGCTGCGCACAGATTTGGATGTCTCAGCGGATTTGGGGTGACACACGGATTTGGGGAGTCCTTCGATTTAGGGTTGTAATGAATCTCAAGGCTGTTTCATTTATAGATACTTCAAGAACAAATGCATTTTGAAATTTGAACTTTGTTCTTGCTATTTGATTTGAGTTGGAGGCAGCTATTCTGTGAAGTGTTTGAAAACTTTCTTGCTCTGTGATAATCTCATGTGCATGTGGGATGTCAGCGGGTTTGGGTTGCGCACAGATCTCGGTATGTCGGTGTATTCCGGGGTGTCGGAAGGTTTGTGGGTGCGCATGGATTTGGTGATGCACACTTATTTGGGGATAAACACTGAATTGGGGTTTGCAGACGTGCACAGATTTGGGAGTGCACACAGATTTGCAGATATGGGAATCCCGTTGAATTATGAAGTGTTTTGAATATCGAGGTTGTTTATAGTAAATATGTTTATACAGTTTAATAATAAATGCAACCTTAATATTAAATGCAACCTGAACTTCGACCTCTGTTCTTGCTATTTTTTTAAAAGTTGGAGGCAGATATTTTGAGAACTGGTTGAAATGAATGATTTTTGCTCTGGGATCATCTAATGTGCATGTGGGAGAGTCTGTTGATTTAGAGCTGTGACGAGTCTCAAGGCAGATTTACAGTGGCAGCATATTCAATTGATCAGTCTCCTTTGCTGGGTCAGACTAACTCCCACATATGGTCTAAATAATAAGACCAAACACGAGGAAATCTGCAGATGCTGGAAATTCAAACAACAACACACACAAAATGCTGATGGAACACAGCAGGCCGGCCAGCATCTATAAGGAGATACTATCTTTCTATCTCTTACTATCTTTCCTTTCGGTTAGTCCTGACGAAGCGTCTCAGCCTGAAACGTCGACAGTGCTTCTCCCTGTTGATGCTGCCTGGCCTGCTGTGTTCCACCATCATTTTGTGTGTGTGTTGTGTTCTAAATATTAACTCATTAATGTAATCACAATCTGTCACCGTGGGGATTGCGCCGGTCAGACGTTATCAGGTGATGAGCGCGGTGAAATATCCGGTCACCTCGAGGCTTCAGTTCATTAATAAAGCCGCGTCCTGAGCACACGGCAGAGGCGGCTGCACCGAGCTTACTTCGCGACATTCTCACAAAATGGCGATGGTCTAGCTGGATGTTGTCCGGCTAATCCTCTGTCAATCATACCAGTCTTCGCCTTCCACTTGAATGATTGGGTAACGTGAAGTACAAGGGTGGGGTTTGTATAAACGGCGGTGCACACTCCAACTTGAAGCTTCATCCCGGCCCCCAACTGTAGTGTAGTGTTGTGTAGAGATTTGGGACGTAAAACCCTCACTGCTTCCTTTTTCAAATGAAACCTAAATTAACACCCCCCCCCAAAGTCCTATAGATTGTACGTAACAAAATACAATTCCGTGAATTAAATTAGTTACTGCTATTACTTAAGAAAGCTTTTAAATGAAAACTACACAACCCAGAGCAATGTTTTCCAACACGAACGAAGGAATAATAAAGCACAGTGTGCCAAATTCTAAACCGTGTCAATGTAATTCTTGATCTTCTTGTTTCACCCCCAAATATCCCATAAACCCAACAGGTATGTATTCTGTACAGGGCTCTCCTTTGATGCCCTTTATCCCACCAGTCTCGATGTAATTATTAACCAACCAACCCCTAAACTTCTGATTTGCTAGTTGAAATTTTAACAGATTTTGTAACTGAACCGCTATGTGCAGGGACCCATAAGAAGTCGAATTATAAACCACTAATCTGCGTATGAAAAAATGTTTGATGAGTTTCCAACAGTAAATCTGTCCTGCTGCGAGAACTACCTGTTTTAAGACTCATCAAAACCGAACAGGCATCTGAACAAATGACAACTTTACATGAACAAATTTCCAAGACCCACTGTAAGCCTCAAATAATGGAAACAAATTCTACTATATATACTGATAAATGGTTGGTAAATTGTTTCTTTATCGTTACCTGTAATTCGGACACGAAAAACAGCCACACCGTCATCCCGGTTAAGTTATCTTTTGATTCTTCTGCAGCAATCTGTCATAAGAGGGGGCGTTGGGAGTGGACACAAATGCAAGACACAAACACTGAACTACCAGGAACAGGACGAGGCGTGAGGAGGAAGCAGGGGAAGTGAGGAAGAAAGGACGCTGGACACAACACAGGCCCCGGACGAGACAAGGATTCCGGCCCTGGGCTAGGACCTGACAAGGATAGCGGAACCAGGTCTTGGAACTGGGAACTAGGAGCCTGGGCTTGGACTCCGAGCCAGAGACTGGACAAGGACCCAGAACCTGAGACTTGACTCTGCCTCGGACTCCAGACCCAGGCGAGGATAAGACGTGGCTACAGGACGAGGAGAGGCAATAGGACTGGTCGTGAGACTTATGGACAGGACAAAGGAACCCCAGCACAAGACGAGGGCAAAGTACTCCTGGGCTGGGCGAGGCACATGACAAGACGAGAACACAAAACCGTGGCTAAGACAGGACAAGGACCTTGGATGTGACTAGGACAGGACGAGACCCAGAAGCCTTGACTAGGTCGAGGGAGAGACAGGAACGCAGAGCCTTGGTCGAGGGAGAGACAGGACCGCGGAGCCTTGGTCGAGGGAGAGACAGGAACGCAGAGCCTTGGTCGCGGGAGAGACAGGAACGCAGAGCCTTGGTCGAGGGAGAGACAGGAATGCAGAGCCTTGGTCGAGGGAGAGACAGGAACGCAGAGCCTGGATCGAGGGAGAGACAGGAACGCAGAGCCTTGGTCGAGGGAGAGACAGGAACGCAGAGCCTTGGTTGAGGGAGAGACAGGAATGCAGAGGCTTGGTTGAGGGAGAGACGGGAACGCAGAGCCTTGGTCGAGGGAGAGACAGGAATGCAGAGCCTTGGTCGATGGAGAGACAGGAACACAGAGCCTTGGTCGAGGGAGAGACACGAATGCAGAACCTGGATCGAGGGAGAACAGGAACGCAGAACACTGAGCCTGGGTCGAGAGAGGTCAGGAACGTAGAACACCGAGCCGACTGAGAGACAGGAACATGAAACACCGAGCCAGACCGCTCCTTGGGTACAGAACGTAGGGCTGGGATTCAGAACACAGAACGCAGAACACGACGAGATAGTTCACAACGCCAGGTAGCGGCAAAACGGCTGGACCTACCTCGCGAAGGCGTAGACTCAGTCACTTCTAAACAGGGCGAGACTCCAGAACGAGGCAAAGGCGCGACGAGCCGAGGCGACGCTCCAGGCTGAGGCGAGGCGAGACGAGGCTCCAGGCAGAGGCAGGCCTAGGCGAGACAAGGCAGCTCTCCAGGCCGAGGCGAGGCAAGGCAAGTCGAGGCATGGCTCCAGGCAGAGGCGAGCCGAGGTGAGTCTCCAGGCAGAGGCGGGTGAGGCGAAGCTCCAGGCTGAGGCCGGACGAGGCGAGACTCCTGTTGACAGGGTAAATGCAGGCAGGATTTTCCTCAGAGGTTGGGTGAGATGGGAACTGGAGGTCGCAGTTTAAGGGTGAAAGGTGGAATATTTATGAGGAATCCTAGTTGGAATTCCTTCACTCAGAGGGTGGTGAGGGTGGGGGATGAGCTGTCAGTGAAAGTTATAGATTTCATTGCAGAGAAGTTTGGATCAGTACATTGACGGGAGTGGTATTGGGGGCCATGGTCCAGCTGCCTTTATGTGACTCGGCAGAATATCAATTCGGTACGGACTAAATGGACGAAAGTGTTTGTTTGTTTGTTATAGTGCCCTCTGACTCCCAATAAGGTGTCGATGTCGGGGAGTTGGTTGGGTCTGTTGTCGTGAAGAAAGCGATGTGCTTTAGGGATTTCCTGCTGGGGACAGAAGTGAATTGATACTGGATATCCATGGTCAAAGTGTGGCGATCAGAGCCGGGACTGTAAAGTTGTTGAATTTTCACCCCTTCCCACTCTCATCACCTCCTCTTCCCTGATCCCTCGCCGTCTCTTTCTCTCCATCTCTTGTTTCCCACTCCCTCATCCTTTCTCTTCCACACTCTCTCTTTATCTCCCTCCTCTCTTCATCGGTTCCCTTCCCCAGTGCCACACTCTTTCCTCCACACATTCTACCCTACCCTATCCACTCACTCCCCCGCTTCTTTCCCGTATTGTCTCTTTCTCCCTTTCTACCCAACGCTTTTCCAGCCTCTCACCCTCACCCCAATTCCTCCTTTACTGCAGCTCCTTTTCCCGGCCACCCTCCCGTCCCCACATCCCCCACCCCGCACTGTGATGACGGTTGACATTCACAGTGAATTATAGATGTTGTGTCATTCTTCATAGTTTGGAAAGCAGCAATGTTCTCTCATAAGATGAAGGCTTGTGGTTTCCAGGAGAGGCCAGTTTGTTCCCTTTCTGTGCGTTACTGAATAGGCGGGGTAGGGGAGTGTGGAGTCGACGGGATAGTCATGTGTTCTCAGTAGTTACGCCGTCACGACAAAGACCGGGCGCCGTCGGCGATCTGGTCTCTAACACAAACACACACAGACACATACGAGGACACATAGGAACACACAGAGATTCAGACATACAGAAATAATTTAAAAATGAATGCAGTTTGCATTTTCAACGTTTTAAGATGGAGACAGCTATTTTGTGAACTGTTGGAAATGATTCTTGCTCTGGAATAATCTAGTGTGCTTGTGGGGATGTTAGCGGGTTTGGGGATTCACATGGAAATGGGTCTGCACATTGATTTGCGGATGAGCGAAGGTTTCAGGGTATGTTGGTGAATATGGATTTTGGAGTGTCGGTGAATTTGGGGGTCACACTGCTTTGGGCATTTGAGGGTACACAGGGATTTGGGAGTATTTAGGGCTGCGCACAGATTTGGATGTCTCAGCGGATTTGGGGTGACACACGGATTTGGGGAGTCCTTCGATTTAGGGTTGTAATGAATCTCAAGGCTGTTTCATTTATAGATACTTCAAGAACAAATGCACTTTGAAATTTGAACTTTGTTCTTGCTATTTGATTTGAGTTGGAGGCGGCTATTCTGTGAAGTGTTTAAAATCGTTCTTGCTCTGTGATAATCTCATGTACATGTGGGATGTCAGCGGGTTTGGGTTGCGCACAGATCTCGGTATGTCGGTGTATTCCGGGGTGTCGGAAGGTTTGTGGGTGCGCATGGATTTGGTGATGCACACTTATTTGGGGATAAACACTGAATTGGGGTTTGCAGACGTGTACAGATTTGGGAGTGCACACAGATTTGCAGATATGGGAATCCCGTTGAATTATGAAGTGTTTTGAATATCGAGGTTGTTTATATTAAATATGTTTATACAGTTTAATAATAAATGCAACCTTAATATTAAATGCAACCTGAACTTCGACCTCTGTTCTTGCTATTTTTTTAAAAGTTGGAGGCAGATATTTTGAGAACTGGTTGAAATGAATGATTTTTGCACTGGGATCATCTAATGTGCATGTGGGAGAGTCTGTTGATTTAGAGCTGTGACGAGTCTCAAGGCAGATTTACAGTGGCAGCATATTAAATTGATCAGTCTCCTTTGATGGGTCAGACTAACTCCCACATATGGTCTAAATAATAAGACCAAACACGAGGAAATCTGCAGATGCTGGAGATTCAAACAACAACACACACAAAATGCTGATGGAACACAGCAGGCCGGCCAGCATCTATAAGGAGATATTATCTTTCTATCTCTTACTATCTTTCCTTTCAGTTAGTCCTGACGAAGCGTCTCAGCCTGAAACGTCGACAGTGCTTCTCCCTGTTGATGCTGCCTGGCCTGCTGTGTTCCACCATCATTTTGTGTGTGTGTTGTGTTGTAAATATTAACTCATTAATGTAATCACAATCTGTCACCGTGAGGATTACGCCGGTCAGACGTTATCAGGTGATGAGCGCGGTGAAATATCCGGTCACCTCGGGGCTTCAGTTCATTAATAAATCCGCGTCCTGAGCACACGGCAGAGGCGGCCGCACCGAGCTTACTTCTCGACATTCTCACAAAATGGCGATGGTCTAGCTGGATGCTGTCCGGCTAATCCTCTGTCAATCATACCAGTCTTCGCCTTCCACTTGAATGATTGGGTAACGTGAAGCACAAGGGTGGGGTTTGTATAAACGGCGGTGCACACTCCAACTTGAAGCTTCATCCCGGCCCCCAACTGTAGTGTAGTGTTGTGTAGAGATTTGGGACGTAAAACCCTCACTGCTTCCTTTTTCAAATGAAACCTAAATTAACACCCCCCCCCAAAGTCCTATAGATTGTACGTAACAAAATACAATTCCGTGAATTAAATTAGTTACTGCTATTACTTAAGAAAGCTTTTAAATGAAAACTACACAACCCAGAGCAATGTTTTCCAACACGAACGAAGGAATAATAAAGCACAGTGTGCCAAATTCTAAATCCTGTCAATGTAATTCTTGATCATCTTGTTTCACCCCCAAATATCCCATAAACCCAACAGGTATGTATTCTGTACAGGGCTCTCCTTTGATGCCCTTTATCCCACCAGTCTCGATGTAATTATTAACCAACCAACCCCTAAACTTCTGATGTGCTAGTTGAAATTTTAACAGATTTTGTAACTGAACCGCTGTGTGCAGGGACCCATAAGAAGTGGAAATATAAACCAATACTGTGCGTATGAAATAATATTTGATGAGTTTCCAACAGTAAATCTGTCCTACTGCAAAAACTACCTGTTTTAAGACTCATCAAAACCGAACAGGCATCTGAACAAATGACAACTTTACATGAACAAATTTCCAAGACCCACTGTAAGCCTCAAATAATGGAAACAAATTCTACTATATATACTGATAAATGGTTGGTAAATTGTTTCTTTATCGTTACCTGTAATTCGGACACGAAAAACAGCCACACCGTCATCCCGGTTAAGTTATCTTTTTTTTCTTCTGCAGCAATCTGTCATAAGAGGGGGCGTTGGGAGTGGACACAAATGCGAGACACAGACACTGAACTACCAGGAACAGGACGAGGCGTGAGAAGGAAGCAGGGGAAGTGAGGAAGAAAGGACGCTGGACACAACACAGGCCCCGGACGAGACAAGGATTCCGGCCCTGGGCTAGGACCTGACAAGGATAGCGGAACCAGGTCTTGGAACTGGGAACTAGGAGCCTGGGCTTGGACTCCGAGCCAGAGACTGGACAAGGACCCAGAACCTGGTTCTTGACTCGGGCTTGGACTCCAGACCCAGGCGAGGATAAGACGTGGCTACAGGACGAGGAGAGACAATAGAACTGGTCGTGAGACTTATGGACGGGACAAAGGAACCCCAGCACAAGACGAGGGCAAAGTACTCCTGGGCTGGGTGAGGCACATGACAAGACGAGAACACAAAACCGTGGCTACGACAGGACAAGGACCTTGGATGTGACTAGGACAGGACGAGACCCCGAAGCCTTGACTTGGTCAAGGAAGAGACAGGAACGCAGAGCCTTGGTCCAGGGAGAGACTGGAACGCAGTGACTTGGTTGAGGAAGAGACAGGAACGCAGAGCCTTGGTCGAGGGAGAGACAGAAACGCAGAGCCCTGGTCGAGGGAGAGACAGGAATGCAGAGCCTTGGTTGAGGAAGAGACAGGAACGCAGTGCCTTGGTTGAGGAAGAGACAGGAACGCAGAGCCTTGGTCGAGGGAGATACAGGAATGCAGAGCCTTGGTCGAGGGAGATACAGGAACGCAGAGCCTTGGTCGAGGGAGAGACAGTAATGCAGAGCCTGGATCGAGGGAGAGACATTAATGCAGAGCCTGGATCGAGGGAGAGACAGGAACGCAGAGCCTGGATCGAGGGAGAGACAGGAATGCAGAGCCTGGATCGAGGGAGAGACAGGAACGCAGAGCCTTGGTCGAGGGAGAGACAGTAATGCAGAGCCTGGATCGAGGGAGAACAGGAACGCAGAGCCTTGGTCGAGGGAGAGACTGGAATGCAGAGCCTGGATCGAGGGAGAGACAGGAACGCAGAGCCTTGGTCGAGGGAGAGACAGTAATGCTGAGCCTGGATCGAGGGAGAGACAGTAATGCATAGCCTGGATCGAGGGAGAGACAGGAACGCAGAGCCTTGGTCGAGGGAGAGACAGTAATGCAGAGCCTGGATCGAGGGAGAGACAGGAACGCAGAGCCTGGATCGAGGGAGAGACAGGAATGCAGGGCCTGGATCGAGGGAGAGACAGGAACGCAGAGCCTTGGTCGAGGGAGAGACAGTAATGCAGAGCCTGGATCGAGGGAGAACAGGAACGCAGAGCCTTGGTCGAGGGAGAGACTGGAATGTAGAGCCTGGATCGAGGGAGAGACAGGAACGCAGAGCCTTGGTCGAGGGAGAGACAGTAATGCTGAGCCTGGATCGAGGGAGAACAGGAACGCAGAACACTGAGCCTGGGTTGAGAGAGGTCAGGAACGTAGAACACCGAGCCGACGGAGAGACAGGAACATGAAACACAGAGCCAAACCCCTCCTTGGGTCCAGAACGTAGGGTTGGGATTCAGAACACAGACGCAGATCACGACGAGACAGTTCACAACACTAGGTAGCGGCAAAACGGCTGGACCTACCTCGCCAAGGCGTAGACACAGTCACTTCTAAACAGGGCGAGACTCCAGAACGAGGCAAACGCGCGGCGAGTCAAAGCGAGGCTCCAGGCAGAGGCCGGGCGAGGCGAGGCTCCAGGTAAAGGCGAGGCGTGGCGAGGCTCCAGGCAGAGGCCGGGCGAGGCGAGGCTCCAGGTAAAGGCGAGGCGTGGCGAGGCTCCAGGCAGAGGCCGGGCGAGGAGAGTCTCCAGGCAGAGGCCGGACGAGGCGAAGTTCCATGCAGAGGTCGGGCTAGTCCAGTCTCCAGGCAGAGGCGAGGCCAGTCTCCAGGCAGAGGCGAGGCGAGACAAGGCTCCAGGCAGAGGCCGGGCGAGGCGAGGCCCTTGTTGACAGAGTAAATGCAGGCAGGATTTTCCTCTGAGGTTGGGTGAGATGGGAACTGGAGGGCGCAGTTTAAGGGTGAAAGGAAAAATATTTAAGAGGAACCTGAGTGTGAATTCCTTCACTCAGAGGGTGGTGAGGGTGTGGGAATTGTTGTCAGTGGAGGTTATTGATTTCATTGCAGAGAGGTATGGATCAGTACATGGACGGGAGGGGTATTGAGGGCAATGGTCCAGCTGCGGTTATTGGACTCGGCAGAATAACAATTCGGTACGGACTAAATGGGCAAAAGGGTTTGTTTGTTTGTTATAGTGCCCTCTGACCCCCAATAAAGTGTCGATGAAGGGGAATTGGTTGGGCCTGTTGTCGGGAAGAAAGCGATGTGTTTTAAGGATTTCCTGCTGGGGATAGAAGTGAATTGATACTGGACATCCATGGTCAAAGTGTGGCGATCAGAGCCAGTGATTGTAAAGTTGTTGAAAACAAACCAACACAGACACCAACATGCAAACGGATAGGTACACACATACACACACACACACACACACACACACACACACACACACACACACACACACACACACACACACACACACACACACACACACACGCACACACACACACACTCCATATTCCCGTTGCTCTTCACCCCGCTTCCCAAATATTGCTCTTTTCTTCTCTTTGCCTCAAACAAACTCCACTCTCCTGCCCCGATTTTCACCCCTTCCCACTCTCTCCACCTCCTCTTCCCTGATCCCTCGCCGTCTCTTTCTCTCCATCTCTTGTCTCCCACTTCCTCATTCTTTCTCTTCCACACTCTCTCTTTATCTCCCTCCTCTCTTCATCGGTTCCCTTCCCCACTGCCACACTCTTTCCTCCACACGTTCTACCCTACCCTATCCACTCACTCCCCCGCTTCTTTCCCGTATTGTCTCTTTCTCCCTTTCTACCCAACGCTTTTCCAGACTCTCACCCTCACCCCAATTCCTCCTTTACTGCAGCTCGTTTTCCCGGCCACCCTCCCGTCCCCACATCCCCCACCCCGCACTGTGATGACGGTTGACACGCACAGTGAATTATAGATGTTGTATAATTCGTCATTGTTTGGACAGTGACATTGTTCTCTCAGAAAATGAAGGCTTGTAGTTTCCGGGAGAGGCCAGTTTGTTCCCTTTTTATGTGCTACAGAATAGGCGGGGGCGCGGAGTGTGGAGGAGGCAGGAGAGAGACTAAATATATATAGCCTCAATCTCTTTCTCTCTGTCCTCCTCTCTTCATCCGTTCTCATCCCCACTGCCCCACTCTTTCCTCCACACATTCTTCCCTAACCTTCCCCCTTTTCTGTCGCCCGCTTTCCCGGCCACCCTCCTGTCCCCACATCCCCCACCCCGCACTGTGATGACGGTTGACATTCACAGTGAATTATAGATGTTGTGTCATTCTTCATAGTTTGGAAAGCAGCAATGTTCTCTCATAAGATGAAGGCTTGTGGTTTCCAGGAGAGGCCAGTTTGTTCCCTTTCTGTGCGTTACTGAATAGGCGGGGTAGGGGAGTGTGGAGTCGACGGGATAGTCATGTGTTCTCAGTAGTTACGCCGTCACGACAAAGACCGGGCGCCGTCGGCGATCTGGTCTCTAACACAAACACACACAGACACATACGAGGACACATAGGAACACACAGAGATTCAGACATACAGAAATAATTTAAAAATGAATGCAGTATGCATTTTCAACGTTTTAAGATGGAGACAGCTATTTTGTGAACTGTTGGAAATGATTCTTGCTCTGGAATAATCTAGTGTGCTTGTGGGGATGTTAGCGGGTTTGGGGATTCACATGGAAATGGGTCTGCACATTGATTTGCGGATGTGCGAAGGTTTCAGGGTATGTTGGTGAATATGGATTTTGGAGTGTCGGTGAATTTGGGGGTGCACACTGCTTTGGGCATTTGAGGGTACACAGGGATTTGGGAGTATTTAGGGCTGCGCACAGATTTGGATGTCTCAGCGGATTTGGGGTGACACACGGATTTGGGGAGTCCTTCGATTTAGGGTTGTAATGAATCTCAAGGCTGTTTCATTTATAGATACTTCAAGAACAAATGCACTTTGAAATTTGAACTTTGTTCTTGCTATTTGATTTGAGTTGGAGGCGGCTATTCTGTGAAGTGTTTAAAATCGTTCTTGCTCTGTGATAATCTCATGTACATGTGGGATGTCAGCGGGTTTGGGTGCGCACAGATCTCGGTATGTCGGTGTATTCCGGGGTGTCGGAAGGTTTTGGGGTGCGCATCGATTTGGTGATGCACACTTATTTGGGGATAAACACTGAATTGGGGTTTGCAGACGTGCACAGATTTGGGAGTGCACACAGATTTGCAGATATGGGAATCCCGTTGAATTATGAAGTGTTTTGAATATCGAGGTTGTTTATATTAAATATGTTTATACAGTTTAATAATAAATGCAACCTTAATATTAAATGCAACCTGAACTTCGACCTCTGTTCTTGCTATTTTTTTAAAAGTTGGAGGCAGATATTTTGAGAACTGGTTGAAATGAATGATTTTTGCACTGGGATCATCTAATGTGCATGTGGGAGAGTCTGTTGATTTAGAGCTGTGACGAGTCTCAAGGCAGATTTACAGTGGCAGCATATTAAATTGATCAGTCTCCTTTGCTGGGTCAGACTAACTCCCACATATGGTCTAAATAATAAGACCAAACACGAGGAAATCTGCAGATGCTGGAGATTCAAACAACAACACACACAAAATGCTGATGGAACACAGCAGGCCGGCCAGCATCTATAAGGAGATATTATCTTTCTATCTCTTACTATCTTTCCTTTCGGTTAGTCCTGACGAAGCGTCTCAGCCTGAAACGTCGACAGTGCTTCTCCCTGTTGATGCTGCCTGGCCTGCTGTGTTCCACCATCATTTTGTGTGTGTGTTGTGTTCTAAATATTAACTCATTAATGTAATCACAATCTGTCACCGTGGGGATTGCGCCGGTCAGACGTTATCAGGTGATGAGCGCGGTGAAATATCCGGTCACCTCGGGTCTTCAGTTCATTAATAAAGCCGCGTCCTGAGCACACGGCAGAGGCGGCCGCACCGAGCTTACTTCTCGACATTCTCACAAAATGGCGATGGTCTAGCTGGATGCTGTCCGGCTAATCCTCTGTCAATCATACCAGTCTTCGCCTTCCACTTGAATGATTGGGTAACGTGAAGCACAAGGGTGGGGTTTGTATAAACGGCGGTGCACACTCCAACTTGAAGCTTCATCCCGGCCTCCAACTGTAGTGTAGTGTTGTGTAGAGATTTGGGACGTAAAACCCTCACTGCTTCCTTTTTCAAATGAAACCTAAATTAACACCCCCCCCCAAAGTCCTATAGATTGTACGTAACAAAATACAATTCCGTGAATTAAATTAGTTACTGCTATTACTTAAGAAAGCTTTTAAATGAAAACTACACAACCCAGAGCAATGTTTTCCAACACGAACGAAGGAATAATAAGGCACAGAGTGCCAAATTCTAAACCCTGTCAATGTAATTCTTGATCATCTTGTTTCACCCCCAGATATCCCATAAACCCAACAGGTATGTATTCTGTACAGGGCTCTCATTTGATGCCCTTTATCCCACCAGTCTCGATGTAATTATTAACCAACCAACCCCTAAACTTCTGATGTGCTAGTTGAAATTTTAACAGATTTTGTAACTGAACCGCTGTGTGCAGGGACCCATAAGAAGTGGAATTATAAACCACTAATCTGCGTATGAAATAATGTTTGATGAGTTTCCAACAGTAAATCTGTCCTGCTGCGAGAACTACCTGTTTTAAGACTCATCAAAACCGAACAGGCATCTGAACAAATGACAACTTTACATGAACAAATTTCCAAGACCCACTGTAAGCCTCAAATAATGGAAACAAATTCTACTATATATACTGATAAATGGTTGGTAAATTGTTTCTTTATCGTTACCTGTAATTCGGACACGAAAAACAGCCACACCGTCATCCCGGTTAAGTTATCTTTTGATTCTTCTGCAGCAATCTGTCATAAGAGGGGGCGTTGGGAGTGGACACAAATGCGAGACACAGACACTGAACTACCAGGAACAGGACGAGGCGTGAGAAGGAAGCAGGGGAAGTGAGGAAGATAGGACGCTGGACACAACACAGGCCCCGGACGAGACAAGGATTCCGTCCCTGGGCTAGGACCTGACAAGGATAGCGGAACCAGGTCTTGGAACCGGGAACCAGCAGCCTGGGCTTGGACTCCGAGCCAGAGACTGGACAAGGACCCAGAACCTGGTTCTTGACTCTGCCTTGGACTCCAGACCCAGGCGAGGATAAGACGTGGCTACAGGACGAGGAGAGGCAATAGGACTGGTCGTGAGACTTATGGACGGGACAAAGGAACCCCAGCACAAGACGAGGGCAAAGTACTCCTGGGCTGGGCGAGGCACATGACAAGACGAGAACACAAAACCGTGGCTAAGACAGGACAAGGACCTTGGATGTGACTAGGACAGGACGAGACCCAGAAGCCTTGACTAGGTCGAGGGAGAGACAGGAACGCAGAGCCTTGGTCGAGGGAGAGACAGGAACGCAGAGCCTTGGTCGAGGGAGAGACAGGGCCGCTGAGCCTTGGTCGAGGGAGAGACAGGAACGCAGAGCCTTGGTCGCGGGAGAGACAGGAACGCAGAGCCTTGGTCGAGGGAGAGACAGGAATGCAGAGCCTTGGTCGAGGGAGAGACAGGAACGCAGAGCCTTGGTTGAGGGAGAGACAGGAATGCAGAGGCTTGGTTGAGGGAGAAACGGTAACGCAGAGCCTTGGTCGAGGGAGAGACAGGAATGCAGAGGCTTGGTCGAGGGAGAGACAGTAATGCAGAACCTGGATCGAGGGAGAACAGGAACGTAGAACACCGAGCCGACTGAGAGAGAGGAACATGAAACACCGAGCCAGACCGCTCCTTGGGTACAGAACTTAGGGCAGGGATTCAGAACACAGAACGCAGAACACGACGAGACAGTTCACAACGCCAGGTAGCGGCAAAACGGCTGGACCTACCTCGCGAAGGCGTAGACTCAGTCACTTCTAAACAGGGCGAGACTCCAGAACGAGGCAAAGGCGCGACGAGCCGAGACGACGCTCCAGGCTGAGGCGAGGCGAGACGAGGCTCCAGGCAGAGGCAGGCCTAGGCGAGGCAAGGCAGGTCTCCAGGCCGAGGCCGGACGAGGCGAAGCTCCTGTTGACAGGGTAAATGCAGGCAGGATTTTCCTCAGAGGTTGGGTGAGATGGGAACTGGAGGTCGCAGTTTAAGGGTGAAAGGTGGAATATTTATGAGGAATCTGAGTTGGAATTCCTTCACTCAGAGGGTGGTGAGGGTGGGGGATGAGCTGTCAGTGAAAGTTATAGATTTCATTGCAGAAAAGTTTGGATCTGTACATTGACGGGAGTGGTATTGGGGGCCATGGTCCAGCTGCCTTTATGTGACTCGGCAGAATAACAATTCGGTACGGACCAAATGGAGGAAAGTGTTTGTTTGTTTGTTATAGTGCCCTCTGCCTCCCAATAAGGTGTCGATGTAGGGGAGTTGGTTGGTTCTGTTGTCGTGAAGAAAGCGATGTGCTTTAGGGATTTCCTGCTGGGGATAGAAGTGAATTGATACTGGACATCCATGGTCAAAGTGTGGCGATCAGAGCCAGGGACTGTAAAGTTGTTGAATTTTCACCCCTTCCCACTCTCATCACCTCCTCTTCCCTGATCCCTCGCCGTCTCTTTCTCTCCATCTCTTGTTTCCCACTCCCTCATCCTTTCTCTTCCACACTCTCTCTTTATCTCCCTCCTCTCTTCATCGGTTCCCTTCCCCAGTGCCACACTCTTTCCTCCACACATTCTACCCTACCCTATCCACTCACTCCCCCGCTTCTTTCCCGTATTGTCTCTTTCTCCCTTTCTACCCAACGCTTTTCCAGCCTCTCACCCTCACCCCAATTCCTCCTTTACTGCAGCTCGTTTTCCCGGCCACCCTCCCGTCCCCACATCCCCCACCCCGCACTGTGATGACGGTTGACACGCACAGTGAATTATAGATGTTGTATAATTCGTCATTGTTTGGACAGTGACATTGTTCTCTCAGAAAATGAAGGCTTGTAGTTTCCGGGAGAGGCCAGTTTGTTCCCTTTTTATGTGCTACAGAATAGGCGGGGGCGCGGAGTGTGGAGCAGGCAGGAGAGAGACTAAATATATATAGCCTCAATCTCTTTCTCTTTGTCCTCCTGTCTTCATCCGTTCTCATCCCCACTGCCCCACTCTTTCCTCCACACATTCCTCCCTAATCTTCCCCCTTTTCTGTCGCCCGCTTTCCCCGCCGCCCTCCCGTCTCCACACCCCCACCCCGCACAGTGATGACCGTTGACTTGCACAGTAAATTATAGATGTTGTGTCATTCTTCATTGTTTGGAAAGCAGCAATGTTCTCTCAGAAGTTGAAGGCTTGTGGCTTCCGGGAGAGGCCAGTTTGTTCCCTTTCTGTGCGCTGCAGAATAGGCGGGGGAGGGGATGTGGAGTCGACGGGATAGCCGTGTGTTCTCAGTAGCTACGCCGTCAGGACAGAGACCGAGCGCCGTCTGCGAGCTGGTCTCGGACACAAACACACACAGACACATGAAAAGACGGACAGACACATACGAGGACACATAGGAACACACAGAGATTCAGACATAGAGAAATACTTTAAAAATGAGTGCAGTTTGCATTTTCAACGTTTTAAGATGGAGGCAGCTATTTTGTGAACTGTTGGAAATGATTTTTGCTCTGGAATAATCTAGTGTGCTTGTGGGGATGTCAGCGGGTTTTGGGGGTTCACATGGAAATGGGTCTGCACATTGATTTGCGGATGTGCGAAGGTTTCAGGGTATGTTGGTGAATATGGATTTTGGAGTGTCGGTGAATTTGGGGGTGACACTGCTTTGGGCATTTGAGGGTGCACGGGGATTTGGGAGTATTTAGGGCTGCGCACAGATTTGTGTGTCTCAGCGGATTTGTGGTGACACACGGATTTGGGGAGTCCTTCGATTTAGGGTTGTAATGAATCTCAAGGCTGTTTCATTTATAGTTACTTCAAGAACAAATGCACTTTGAAATTTGAACTTTGACCTTGCCATTAGGTTTGAGGTGGAGGCAGCTGTTTTGTGACGTGTTTGAAATCATTCTTGCTCTGTGATAATCTAATGTGCATGTGGAGTGTCGCGGGTTTGGGGTGTGCACAGATCTGGGTATGTGGGTGGATTTGGGAGTGTCGGCGGGTTTGGGGTGCGCACAGATCTGGGTATGTGGGTGGATTTGGGAGTGTCGGTAGGTTTGGGGTGCGCACAGATCTGGGTATGTGGGTGGATTTGGGAGTGTCGGCGGGTTTGGGGTGCGCACAGATCTGGGTATGTGGGTGGATTTGGGAGTGTCGGTAGGTTTGGGGTGCGCACAGATCTGGGTATGTGGGTGGATTTGGGAGTGTCGGCGGGTTTGGGGTGCGCACAGATCTGGGTATGTGGGTGGATTTGGGAGTGTCGGTAGGTTTGGGGTGCGCACAGATCTGGGTATGTGGGTGGATTTGGGAGTGTCGGCGGGTTTGGGGTGCGCACAGATCTGGGTATGTGGGTGGATTTGGGAGTGTCGGTAGGTTTGGGGTGCGCACAGATCTGGGTATGTGGTTGGATTTGGGAGTGTCGGCAGGTTTGGGGTGCGCACAGATCTGGGTATGTAGGTGGATTTGGGAGTGTCGGTAGGTTTGGGGTGCGCACAGATCTGGGTATGTGGGTGGATTTGGGAGAGTCAGCAGGTTTGGGGTGCGCACAGATCTGGGTATGTGGGTGGATTTGGGAGTGTCGGCAGGTTTGGGGTGCGCACAGATCTGGGTATGTAGTTGGATTTGGGAGTGTCGGTAGGTTTGGGGTGCGCACAGATCTGGGTATGTGGGTGGATTTGGAAGTGTCGGCGGGTTTGGGGTGCGCACAGATCTGGGTATGTGGGTGGATTTGGGAGTGTCGGTAGGTTTGGGGTGCGCACAGATCTGGGTATGTGGGTGGATTTGAGAGTGTCGGCAGGTTTGGGGTGCGCACAGATCTGGGTATGTAGGTGGATTTGGGAGTGTCGGTAGGTTTGGGGTGCGCACAGATCTGGGTATGTGGGTGGATTTGGGAGTGTCGGCAGGTTTGGGGTGAGCATGGATTTGGGGGTGAACACTGAGTTGGGTTTTGCGGACGTGCACAGATTTGGGAGTGCACACAGATTTGCAGATATGGAAATCGCGTTGGACTTTGAAGTGTTTTGAATCTCGAGGTTGTTTCATTGGTATATTGTTTAATAATAAATGCAACCTGAACTTCGACCTCTGCTCTTGCTATTTTTTTTAAGTTGAAGGCAGATATTTTGGGAACCAATTGAAATGAATGATTCTTGCTCTGGGATCATCTAATGTGCATGTAGGAGAGTCTGTTGATTTGGAGCTGTGACGAGTCTCAAGGCAGATTTACAGTGGCAGCATATTCAATTGATCATTCACCTTTGTTGGGACAGACTAACTCCCACATATGTTCTAAATATTAACTCATTAATGTAATCACAATCTGTCACCGTGGAGATTGCGCCGGTCAGACGTTATCAGGTGATGAGCGCGGTGAAATATCCGGTCACCTCAGGGCTTCAGTTCATTAAGGTATCTTGGTATAACTGGTGTTATGTGGGAAGCTGTAAATGAAGCTCTGATTTGTGGGGGTTTCTGCATCCCAGTCTACTTGTGAAGATATGGAATGCGATTGAAATATTGAAGTGAAATGCAAGAAGCCTGATTTTACATGGTCAACACTTTCAGCAGTTTATTTCCGATTTGTCAGATTCTTCCGATGTTATATCTGTTCAGGAAACCTGCATATTTTAAGTTTTATTCCTGTACAGGATTATATTGTCGTTTGGCTTGACAGGTTAGTTGGTAGATGGTTGGTGTTGTCAGTTTTATAAGGAAAGGGACAGAGTATAGTGTTGTGAATGGGAATAAAATGTATCATGAACTTGTAGAAAATATTGATTCAACAGGTATGTGTGTAATTTTCTTTTGTGAAAATATTAACTTTCTGAATCATATTTGGAGGTTTGGCCATCTACTTTTCTCATGGAAAATTGTTGTCGTAGTTCCCATTCTAAAACCTGGATCTCCCCATCTGATCCTCCTTCTTGTAGCCCAATATTATTAAAGTCTCATTTATGTAAACTTGTGGAATGTATGGTAATCGAGTGTTTGAATTATATTTCTGATAAAAGAGGTAATTTCACGTTTTATCAGAGGGGAATTTGGAACGGTAGAATAAGACCATAAGACAAAGGAGCAGAAGTCGGTCATTTGGCCCATCGAGTCAGCTCTGCCATTTTATCATGAGCTGATCCATTCTCCCATTTAGTCCCACTCCCCCGCCTTCTCACCATAACCTTTGATACCCTGGCTACTCAAATACCTAGCAATCTCTGCCTTAAATAACATTGGAATCAGTTTGGGTTTGGAAGATCATATTAGGAACGTACAGTTAAATAATGATGTTGTAATAGCAATAGTTTTGATATTGAAAAGGCAAATAATATTTATTGAAGGAGATGGACTTTTGATTAATATTTGGAAATGCAATTGAGAGGGCTATTGTACATTTTTTTCTGATTGTTTCTGTTTGTACGTCTTGTAAAGGTATGGATGGGCAAGTATGACATTGAATTCATTTTTATATTTGGAAGATGATATTAGTAAAGCCAGTTAAATATAGATGTAGTAACAGCAGTATTTTTACTACTCAAAAGGCAGATGGTATTTATGGAAGGAAAGATATTTTATGAAATTGTGGAAATATGGATGGAGGGGCTATTATCTAACTTTGAGGTGTTTTAATTGAACGTTTTGTGTCAGGTATGGGTGGGAAAGTTATATTCAGGTTGTTATGAGATAGAGACTGGGATCCCACAGGCAGTAATTATTATTTTATAATTCATAATATTTTTCTCTGAGATAGGTTTTGGAGTGTGTAAATCCCTATATGCAGATGATGGAGGTTTATGTATTAGAGGTAGAAATTCCAATTTTACTGTATATAGGATGCATTCGCAATTAATAAGGTCGAAAAGTCGGCAAATAGATGGGACAAGTTATGTGTTTTACAGACAGGATTAATGAATCTGCACTTGATTGGAAATGATAGGAACTGATATGGTCAAACTCCTTAAAACGTGTCAGTGGTGAGATTTCCAGGCATGTGGACGGATAATAAGCTGACATGGAAGCATCGGATAAGAAAATAATTGATAAATATAAAGAAACATTAAATATTCTCAGTTATCCCTGCGGGTATTCTGGGGTGTTACATGAAAGTATTTGTTGACCAATCTCGTTTGTTTAATTGGATCTGTTCTTGATTATGGTTGTGGTTTATAGATCAGCTACAGCTTCAACTTTATAATGTTTGGGTGTGATGCAAGCACAGGCTTTGAGATTGTGTTGTGGTGCAGTAAAGTTATTCCCTGTTTCGGCTTTACTGCATTGGTCAGGCCTATTCTGGAGTATTGTGTGTAGTTTTTGTTACTGGCCTGAAGGAAAGTTATCAACAACATTGAAAGAGTGCAGAGAAATTTACAATACGTTTGCTGGGACTTGAGGACTCGAGCTTTAGGAAAAGCTGAGGACTTTAT
Source organism: Hemitrygon akajei (assembly GCF_048418815.1). NCBI lineage: Eukaryota > Metazoa > Chordata > Chondrichthyes > Myliobatiformes > Dasyatidae > Hemitrygon > Hemitrygon akajei. The sequence continues at coordinate 7,480,133 of NW_027331925.1, read as the reverse complement.
TCCCTTTAGTGTTGGGAAATGAAGGGGGATTTTGCAGATTTATACAAAATTATGAGTGTTGTTGACAGGGTAAATGCAGGCAGGATTTTTCCTCTGAGTTTGGGTGAGATGGGAACTGGAGGTCGCAGATAAAGGGTGAAAGGTGAAATATTTATGAGGAATCTGAGTGGGAATTTCTTCACTCAGAGGGTGTTGAGGGTGTGGGAAGAGCTGTCAGTGGAAGTTATGGATTTCATTGCAGAGAAGTTTGGATCATTAGATGGACGGGAGGGGTATTGAGGGCCATGGTCCAGCTGCGGTTATGGGACTCGGCAGAATAACAATTCGGTACGGACTAAATGGGAAAAAGGATTTGCTTGTTTGTTATAGTGCTCTCTGTCTCCAAATAAAGGGTCGATGAAGGGGAATTGGTTGGGGCTGTTGTCGGGAAGCAAACGATGTGCTTTCAGGATTTCCTGCTGGGAATAGAAGTGAATTGATACTGGACATCCATGGTCAAAGTGTGGCGATCAGAGCCGGGGATTGTAAAGCTGTTGAAAACAAGCAAACACACACACACACACACACACACACACACACACACACACACACACACACACACACACACACACACACACACACACACACACACACACACACACACACACACACACACACACACACACACACACCCTCCCTTCACATTGGCGCTCACCCCACTTCCCAAAAGTATCTCTTTTCTCCTCTTTGGCTCAAACTCTCCCCACTCTCCTGCCCCCATTTTCAGCCCTTCCCACTTTTGCCACTTCTGCTTCCCCATTTCCTCACCCTCTTTCTCTCCATCTCTTGTCTCAGCCTCCCTCATCCTTTCTCTTCCTCCTCTCCCCTCACCTGTTTCCCTCTCTTCCACACACGCTCTACCCTCTTCATCCGTTCCCTTCCCCACTGACACACCGTTGTCGTCAGCACATTCCTCCCTTCCCTACCCACTCACTCCCTTCTCCTTTACCTTATTGTCTCTTTCTCCCTTTCTACCCAATGCTTCGCCTGCCTCTCGCCTTCTCCCCAATTCCTCCTTTACTGCAGCTCGTTTTCCGGGCCACCCTCCCGTCCCCACATCCCCACCCCGCACTGTGATGACGGTTGACTCGCACAGTGAATTGTCTGATGTTGTGCAATTCTTCGTTTTCTAGACAGTGACAATGTTTTCTCGGAAGATGAAGGCTTGTGGTTTCCGGGAGAGGCCAGTTTGTTCCCTTTTTATGTGCTACAGAATAGGCGGGGGAAGGGAGTGTGGAAGAGGAAGGAGAGAGACTAAATATATATAGCCTCAATCTCTTCATCCGTTCTCATCCACACTGCCCCACTCTTTCCTCCACACATTCCTCCCTAATCTTCCCCCTTTTCTGTCGCCCGCTGTCCCGGCCACTCACCCGTCCCCACATCCCCCACCCCGCACTGTGATGACGGTTGACTTGCACAGTGAATTATAGATGTTGTGTCATTCTTCATAGTTTGGAAAGCAGCAATGTTCTCTCAGAAGATAAAGGCTTGTGGTTTCCGGGAGAGGCCAGTTTGTTCCCTTTCTGTGCGCTACAGAAGAGGCGGGGGAGGGGATGTGCAGTAGACGGGATAGCCGTGTGTTCTCAGTAGCTACGCCGTCACGACAAAGACCGAGCGCCGTCTGCGAGCTGGTCTCTGACACAAACACACACAGGCACATGAAAAGACCGACAGACACATAAGGGGACACATAGGAACACACAGAGATGCAGACATACAGAAATACTTTAAAAATGAATGCAGTTTGCATTTTGAACGTTTGAAGATGATTTGTGAGCTGTTTGAAATGATTCTTTCTCTGGGATAATCTAGTGTGCTTGTGGGGATGTCAGCGGGTTTGGGGGTTCACATGGAAATGGGTCTGCACATTGATTTGCGGATGTACGAAGGTTTCAGGGTATATATTGGTGAATATGGATTTGGGGTGTCGGTGTATTTGGGGATCACACTGCTTTGGGCTTTCGAGGGTACACAGGGATTTGGGAGTATTTAGGGCTGCGCACAGATTTCGGCGTCTCAGCGGATTTGGGGTTACACACGGATTTGGGGAATCCTTCGATTTAGGGTTGTAATGAATCTCAAGCTGTTTCATTTATAGATACTTCAAGAACAAATGCACTTTGAAATTTGAACATTGTTCTTGCCATTAGGTTTGAGTTGGAGGCAGCTATTTTGTGAAGTGTTTGAAATCATTCTTGCTCTATGATAATCTAATGTGCATGTTGGATGTCAGCGGGTTTGGGGTGCGCACGGATCTGGGTATGAGGGTGGATTTGGGAATGTCGGTATGTTTGGTGTGCGCACAGATGTGTGTACGTGGGTGGATTTCGGGGTGTCGGTAGGTTTGGGTTGCGCATGGATTTGTCGATGCACACTGATTTGGGGGTGCACACTGATTTGCGGGTGAACACTGAGTTGGGGTTTGCGGACATGCACAGATTTGGGAGTACAGACAGATTTGCAGATATGGAAATCCCGGTGGATTGTGAAGTGTTTTGAATTTAGAGGTTGTTACATTGGAATATTGTTTAATAATAAATGCAACCTGAACTTCGACCTCTGTTCTTGCTATTTTTTTAAGTTGGAGACAGATATTTTGAGAATCGATTGAAATGAATGATTCTTGTTCTGGGATCATCTAATATGCATGTGGGAGAGTCTGTTGATTTGGTCCTTTGACGAGTCTCAAGGCAGATTTACAGTGGCAGCATATTCAATTGATCCCAAACTTTGTTGGGGCAGACTAACTCCAGCATATGGTCTAAATATTAACTCATTAATGTAATCACAATCTGTCTCCGTGGGGATTGCGCCGGTCAGACGTTATCAGGTGATGAGCCGGTGAAATATCCGGTCACCTCGGGGCTTCAGTTCATTAATAAAGCCGCGTCCTGAGCACACGGCAGAGGTGGCCGCAGTGCCTCCGGTCCGGGCTCCAGCTCCTCACATTTACCGCCTCATCTCCCAGGTGATTCTAAGGTGAGGACATGTTCGGCACAGCAACCTCCTGTTTTGTGCCGGAGGTTTCTATGTTTATTCCCGGGCGAATGGTCCCATCGATCGGCACCTCCGGTAGGTTACCAGTGTGTGTGTGTGTGGGACAGGGCAACGCACCGGCCTGGAAACTCGGTACCTCATTGGATCCGTCAGATGGCAGTCACAGAATGCCGCTCGCCCATTCGTCTGCAAATACGCCCATCAGTTCCCATTCCCGCCCACCGAACTCGCAGCCCGACGTTGCCAGAAAGTGGCGGGGATCTAGTCGACACGTACAAACAAGCTGGAGGAACTCAGCAAGTCGGGAAGCAACATTTCGGTTCGGGACCCTTCGTCAGGACCACTTTGATGGCGACGGTCTTGCTGGTTGGCTAATCCATTGTCAATCACACCAGTCTCCCGCCTTCTCCTTGAATAATTGGCTGACGTGAAGAACGAGGGTGGGGTTTGTATAAACAGCGGCGGACACTCCAATTTAAAGCCGCATTCCGGACTCGAACTGGACTGGAGTGTGGTGTAGAGAATTGGGACATAAAACCCTCACTGCTTGCTTTTTCAAATGAAAACTAAATTACTCCCCAAAAGTCCTATAGTTTGTACGTAACAAAACACAATGGCGTGAGTTAAATTAAAATTATTGCCATTTTTAAAATGAAAACGACATACCCAGAATGATGCTTCCCAACACGAACAAAGGAATACAGTAATTAGGCATAGTATGTCAAATTCTAAGTCGTGTCAATGTAATTCCTTATCTTCTTGTTTCATCCACAATCTTTCACAAACACAACAGGTATGTATTCTGTAAAGGTGTCTCCAATGATGCCCTTTATCCCCCCAATCTTGATTTAATTATTAATCCAACAACCCCTTTGCTTCTGATGTGCTAGTTGAAATTTTAACAGCTTTTGTAACTGGTCCGCTGTGTGCAGGGACCCATAAGAAGTGGAAATATAAACCAATACTCTGCGTATGAAATAATGTTTGATGAGCATCCAACAGTAAATCTGTCCTACTGCAAGAATTACCTGTTTTAAGACTCATTAAAACTGAAAAGGCATCTGAACAAATGACAACTTTACATTAACAAATTTCCACCACCCACTGTAAGCCTAAAATGATGGAAACAAATTCTACTATAGATACTGATAAATGGTTGGTAAGTTGTTTCTTTATCGTCACTTGTAATTCATGAACAAAAAAACAGCCACACCGTCATACCGGTTAAGTTATCTTTTGATTCTTCTGCAGCAATGTTTAACACATCATAATAATTTTCCACAATATACCACGAATCAAGATTCTCAAGCAGAACAGAATCCTGAGACCTCATTAAATCGTGTATCCTAAAATAATCTAAAGGCATTGAGAAAAACAATGTGGGGTTACCAAGAACGCGACAGTGGGACATATTGCATAATCCAACAAACCCATATTCCCAGCGTGATTAGAACCCAGTCCCTGGACAACAAGCTGTGTGAACTGACAGCCAGAATCTCTCACCAGCAGGAAACAAAAGAATATAACGTTTTGTGCTTTGCGGAGACCTGGTTGACGGAGGAGATACCGGACCACGCCATCGAACCCTCTGGGTTCTCCCTGTTCCCTGTGGACAGGTGGAAACCCCTCACTGGGAAGAGTAAAGGAGGTGGGGTATGCTTCATGGTCAACAATGGTTGGTGCAACCCCCAGAACATGCATGTGCTCCAATAAAAGTCCACACCGGGAGCACCGGACGCAGTATACCACACCAGCCGACTCACACATTTCCAAGTGTCGCCTCACCTGGAAGGACTGTCTGGGGCCCTGAATGGTGGTGAGGGAGGAAGTGTAAGTGCAAATGTAAGTTCACCTGTGTGTCGGCTGGTGTGGTATACTGCGTCCGGTGCTCCAGAGAGGCCTTTTGTATATTGTTGAGACCCGACGCAGACTGGGAGACCGTTTCGCTGAACACCTACGCTTTGTCCGGCAGAGAAAGCAGGATCTCCCAGTGGCCACACATTTTAATTCCACGTCCCATTCCCATTCTGATATGTCTATCCATGGCCTCCTCTACTGTCAAAATGAATCCAAACTCAGGTTGGAGGAACAACACCTTATATACCGGCTGGGTAGCCTCCAACCTGATGGCATGAACATTGACTTCTCTAACTTCCGTTAATGCCCCTCCTCCCTTCTTACCCCATCCCTGACATATTTAGTTGTTTGACTGATCTCCATCTCCCTCTGGTGCTCCCCCCCCTCCTTTCTTTCTCCTGAGGCCTCCCGTCCCATGATCCTTTCCCTTCTCCAGCTCTGTATCCCTTTCCAGCTCTTAGCTTCATCCCACCCCCTCCGGTCTTCTCCTATCATCTCGCATTTCCCCCCTCCCCCCACTACTTTCAAATCTCTTACTATCTCTCCTTTCAGTTAGTCCTGATGAAGGGTCTCGGCCCGAAACGTCGACAGCGATTCTCACTATAGATGCTGCCTGGCCTGCTGTGTTCCACCAGTATTTTGTGTGTGTGTGTTGTTGTATGAATTTCCAGCATCTGCAGATTTCCTCGTTTTTGCTCAATGTCAGCATGTTTTCTGTAAAAGGAAATCATGCCTGACAAACCTGTTAGAGGTCAGTGAGGAAGAGAAAATTAGTATGGACAAATGAGAGACAGTTGATATCATTTACTTCGATTCAGAAGGCCGTTGATAAGGTACCACACATGAGGTTGCCGAGAAAGATAAAATCCTATGTTGTTACAGGAAAGATACTGGCATGGAGAGAGGAATGTCTGACAGGCGGGAGGCAGCGGGTGGGAATAAAAGGAGCCTTTTCAGGCTGGCTGCCAGTGACTAGTGTTCCTCAGGGGTCAGTATTGGGACCGCTACTTTTCACATTGTGTGTCAGTGATTCGGATAATGGAATTGATGGCTTTGTAGCAAAGTTTGTGGATGATACAAAGATAGGTGCAGGGGAAGGTAGTGCTGAGGAAGCAATGCGATTGCAGCAGGACTTAGACAAATTGGAGGAATGGTTAAAAAAAAATGGCAGATTGAATATGGTGTTGGAAAATGTATGATAATTCATTTTGGTCAAATAGTGCCGACTATTATTTAAACGGGGAGAAAATTCAAGCATCAGAGCTGCAGGGGGACTCATGCAAGAGTCTGGGAAGGTTATTTCACAGGTTGAGCCTGTGGTAAAGAATCAAAATGCAATGTTGGCTTTTTTTGAAGTGGAATAGAATATTTAATTAAGGAAATAATCCTGAGCCTGTATAAGACACAAGTCAGGTTGTACTTGAAGTTTTGTCAATGTTTTGGATCCCATATTTCAGAAAGAAAGTGGGATCTCATTGAAACCTACCGAGTGCTGAAGGGACGAAACAGGGTGGATGTGGAGAGGTAGTTTCCTGCGGTGGGGGTAACCAGACTAGAGGGAGCAGCCCCAACATTGAGGGGAGATGTTTTTAAACAAAGGTAAGGAGGAATATTTTTACCCAGAGAGTAGTGAACAGGTGGAATACCCTGCCACGGGCTGCGGTGGAGGCTGTCTGTGGGTATATTTATGGCGGAACGGCCAAATTCTGCTCTTATGTCTTACGGTCATTCCAAGATTCAACTTGACCTCCCTTTTCCAGTCAGCACCGCCCCCACTTGTCTCCTTTAAACTGTCTCTGTGCGGGTGGACTTTAGGACTCGGGGCAGCTCAGGACCGAATTTGCGGTGTTTCTGTTTCGTTGACGGACGCGGTGAGCGAGTTAAAATTAATGGAGCGATAATTCTCATTTCGTGTTTATTTCACTCTCCGCACATTTATCTTTACAGGGACATTACTCCTGACACTGGTCCCGGGACCCAGCCTGCTTACAGAACCGCAGCGGAACTGGAGCAGATTCTCAGCCACTTGTTTTCATCTCAAGTCCAGAAGAAAGGATAACGTTTTTCCGTGAATTAATTCGCATTGAAGGTGTGGAGATGGGACTTGGTCTCCGCGTTGTAAAATGAATCTGTCCGGGGCAGAGAGACGGGGGTCAGGGAAGGTGGCAACACTGAACACGTCATAATTCCGCTTGACCACGAAGCTGCTGCGTAGGTTTTATTCGTGAAGCGCTGAGTTCAAAAGCCAGGAGGTTATGTTGTAATTTATAACACTCTGGTCAGACCATGTCCGGAGTATTTATCTGAGGCTTCTGTGGTGCATGTCTGGACAGTTCGGACGCAACATCCATGGTCGACCCTCTGCGACGGAGGCCTCACACACTCACATTGACAAATATACAAATAACCAATGTCCCAGCACCCGACCCTGCGGTACACCACTTGTTCCAAACTTCCCTCAGAACAGAAATGAGGAGGAATTTATTCAGAGTGGGGTGGTGGATGTGAGGCATTAATTGCCCTAATTCCTGCTGTCGGTGGTTGCCGGCCTCTGCGTCCACAACGACAGGCGTAGTTCTCCTCCGACGTCACGGTGAATCTGTTCCAACAGATGTTTGTGATGGCTGAGGAATAGTGTTGAAGCAGGGAGCGAGTGAGAAGATGAGAAATTTGGACTACAACTGCCAGATGGCCCCGCGGCCTCGCATATTCAGCAGCTGAAGCTGACTGAGCGCGGTGCCCGACGGGAGTTGTAGTTCCTATGAAAAGCGGGTGTTTGTGACTTATGTGCAACCATTCTATCATTGAACAATTTGTGTCATTTGTCACTCTTTATGTAACCCGACAATTACATCGTGACAATGCGGCCAGTGGTGGCGGAGGGGAGAATCGGTGGTGCATCATGCTCAGTTTTGGGGTCAGTGCACAGTCACAATCGAGTCTCCTATTGACTCCCGTTCTCCCCGGCCGGCAACAAAAGTCGTGAATCTTTACTGCGAATTCCAGGTTAATCACGTCCTTTCTGAGGCGGCCGGCCAGAGTTGCACAGTTCTCCAGCTGTGGTCTCACCGACATAGAACAATGACAGCAGCGGAACAGGCCCTTCTGCTCACTGTGTTGTTCTGAATCAATTGAACTGGTCACTTTATGTCTCACTAAACCAATCCCTTCTTCCTACACAAGGTCCACATCCCTCCATTCTCCAACCATTCACGTGGTATCTAATAGCCTCTATCACATCTGCCTCCACCACCTCCCCTGGAATTCCTTCCAGACACCATCACTATGAGTCCAAAAGAAAACAAAAGATGCAACACACATCTACTTTAAACATTCAGAGTCAGGTTGAACATTACAGTCTAATATAAGGTGTTTGTTTTACAGCAGCAGTGTCATGAAAAGAGAGAAAAAATGCACTAAATTACAAAATAAATAAAGTACCAGTGAAGTACTGTTCCCCGTTTCTGCTGAAGTGCGTGTCGTCTGGTAGTAGACATTTCCTACTTGGAGACACAATACCGGCTGTCCACTCTGTCTGTGCTTCTCAGGTACCCATAAACTTCTGTAGGGCTTCCCACAGCCTCACCTGTACAGAGCAAATCCCCCGAGACTGTCCAGTCTTACTTTATCCAGGCAGCATCTTGTTAAGCGTCTTCTAATTACCATCCAAAGCTTCTGCATTATTCTAACATTAGAATGCAATTCTCCAGATGTGGTTAAAATGGAGATTTATAGAGTTGCAACATCACTGCCTGACACTGGAACCACTGTCTGGGAGTTATGAACTCGGATTCCCTCTGTAGATCAGCCCATGAATACAGAAGCAAAGGGGTAGCGTTGAGCCTTTATCAGGCACTAGTCACGCTGTACTTGGAGTATCGTCAACATTTTTGTGCCCCGTATCTCAGAAAGGAAGTATTGTTCTCGGAGAGAGTTCAGAGGAATTTCACCGGGATGATTCCGGGAATGAACGGGTTAACATACGGGAAGCATTTGGCGGCATTGCGCCTGTACTTACTGAAATTCAGAAGAATGCGGGGCGATCTCATTGAAACCTACCGAGTGTTGAATGTACTAGATAGGGTTGATGTGGAGGGGATGTTTCCTCTGGTGAGCGTATCCAGCACTAGAGGGCGCAGTCTCAAAATTGAGGCGCAACCTTTCAGTACTTTCCTTGTTTTTACTGACTCTGTCTCAGGAGACAGCTTATCCACTGATGTCTACTGCCAACCCACGGACTCTCAAAGCTGCCAGGGTTATAACTATTCCCATCCTGTTATCTGTAAAATCGCGATGCATTTCTCTCAATTCCACGGTCCCCAGCATATCTGATCTCAGGATGAGGCTTTTCATTCTAGAGCGAAGGAGATGTACTCCTTTTTCAAGAAAGAGGCTTCCCTTCCTCCACCATCAACGCTGCCCTCAACCGCATCTCTTCCATATCGTGCACGTCTGCTCTGACCCCATCCTCCCCCCACCCTACCCGGGATAGGTTTCACCACCCCCTACCCCATCCTCCCGCCACCCTACCCGGGATAGGTTTCACCACCCCCTACCCCATCCTCCCGCCACCCTACCCGGGATAGGTTTCACCACCCCCCATCCTCCCGTCACCCTACCCGGGATAGGTTTCACCACCCCCTACCCCATCCTCTCGCCACCCTACCCGGGATAGGTTTCACCACCCCCCATCCTCCCACCACCCTACCCGGGATAGTTTTCACCACCCCCTACCCCATCCTCCCGCCACCCTACCCGGGATAGGTTTCACCACCCCCTACCACATCCTCCCGCCACCCTACCCTGGATAGGTTTCACCACCCCCTACCACATCCTCCCGCCACCACACCCGGGATAGGTTTCACCACCCCCCATCCTCCCGTCACCCTACCCGGGATAGGTTTCACCACCCCCTACCCCATCCTCTCGCCACCCTACCCGGGATAGGTTTCACCACCCCCCATCCTCCCACCACCCTACCCGGGATAGTTTTCACCACCCCCTACCCCATCCTCCCGCCACCCTACCCGGGATAGGTTTCACCACCCCCTACCACATCCTCCCGCCACCCTACCCGGGATAGGTTTCACCACCCCCTACCACATCCTCCCGCCACCACACCCGGGATAGGTTTCACCACCCCCTACCCCATCCTCCCGCCACCCTACCCGGGATAGGTTTCACCACCCCCTACCACATCCTCCCGCCACCCTACCCGGGATAGGTTTCACCACCCCCTACCCCATCCTCCCGCCACCCTACCCGGGATAGGTTTCACCACCCCCTACCCCATCCTCCCGCCACCCTACCCGGGATAGGTTTCACCACCCCCTACCCCATCCTCCCGCCACCATACCCGGGATAGGTTTCACCACCCCAACAGCCTTCGCCACCAGCACAAAAATTTTGGATTGGACAGTTTAATAATGTTTAAGGATTCTGTCATGTTTGAGAATCTGACAGCTCATCAGTATATTAAGGAAAATTATTATGATATGTGAACCAGTCATCATTAACTCGGTTAATCATTTTAACCGTTTTTGCAGACGGATCGAAAGATAACTTAACTGGGAATGTTGGTGGATCACTTTTTTTCTGACTGAATTGTAGAAAAGGACAGGGAAATGACTTACCTATCATTTATAAAAACATACGGCAAAATTGGTTGCCATCTGTTTTCGGCTTAGAGTGGGTGAAAGAAATTTGCCCAGATAAATTTGTAATTTGTTCAGATTCCTTTTCGGTTTTGATGAGTCTTAAAACAGGTGACTTCAGTAATAGATCAGATTTACTGTTGGAAATTCATCAAACATTATTTCCTATTCAAAGTGCAAACACGAGGAAATCTGCAGATGCTGGAAATTCAAGCAACACACTCAAAATGCTGGTGGAACACAGCAGGCAAGCCAGCATCTATAGGGAGAAGCACTGTCGATTTTTCAGGCCGAGACCCTTCTTCAGGACTAACTGAATGTGAAGTTAGCCTTTCAGTTTAGAGGGGTATTAGAGGTGTTAAGGGGAATGAGCGGGTTGACTGTATACTTACCAAAGCTGTTAAAAGTTTAACTGTCGGTAAAGAGCTTCCACCTAGGAAATCGGCAGGTAAGGGTTTTTTAGTGTTAATAATTGTGGGCTTTTGGCAAGACTGGTGGGATAATGGTCACAAGGGGAGATACCATTACAGAATACATAGAAGTTTTGGATTTATGGGAAAAGGGCTTAAAACACGAATCGTCTTCCAATTGACAATACCATTCCCCATGTTGTGTTGGTAAACATCAGTCCGGCTCGTGTACATTTTGTCATTATGAAACAGTTGAACACATTTTAATTCAGTGAGAAGCGTATCAGAAAGAAAGAAATCAAATGGAGGCTTCATTACAATCTTCTGGGGTTGTTAGATTTTATTTAAAAGCTTTCTGAAGTAATGGGAGTGACTTTAATTTAATTCACAATATTGTGTTTTATTACGTACGATCTCTGGGACTCTGGGGCAATTTACCTTTCAAATGGAAAAACAATGGAAGCGGCCAGGGTTTTATTTCCCAATTCTCCGCACCACACTCCAGTCCAGATGGCGGCGGCACCAGCACCTTGAAGTGGGAATGTCGACCGTCGTTTATTCAAATCCCGCCCTATTCCTTCACGTTAGCCAATCATTCAAGGGACAGCGGAGACTGCTGTGATACTATTGGAATAGCCAACTAGCATCGTACTATACGCCGCCGACATGGTGGAACGTCAGTCTGTGAGGATGGTAGAAGGGAATGGAAATAGATGCAAATATCCACTGACCAATGGGTTTGCGACTTCCGGAGCAGTTCTTCGACTGACATCTTCCCGGTCCAATGAGATACTGATCCTCCAGGAGGGTGCTTTGCCCCACCCCACACACAAACTATGCTAATATCCCACAGCTGCCGGACGATGGGATAATCGGCCTGGGAATAACACCTGGGAAATCAGGTGGTGAACGTGAGGGGCTGGACACGGGCTGGAAACACTGCGGCCGCCTTCGGCTTGTGATCAGGACGCGGCTTTATTAATGAACCGAAGCACAGAGGTGACCGGATATTTCACCGCGCTGATCACCTGCTCCCTGAATTTCGACTGAGTCACCGCGTAAATAAATGTGTTTGTGCAGCAGCTGAAATTCTTCAGCAAAACACCGACGGAGTGAAAGATCATTTCAGAATCATTGAAATCGAATCCTTTTACTGAGACCTGATAATATATGAAATTTACAACCGCCGTCATCCACAGGAGGATGAAGCTGCCGGAGAGGGTGAAGAGTAAAACCACAGACCTCCTCCTGCTCTCCATCTCCGGGTCACTGCGGTTCTCCCCCTTGCTCTGACCCTTCAGCCCCTTACGGACCCGACTGGCCACTAAAATGTGCCTGACTGTCAGAGCGTTGAGCAGCAGGATCACAGCGAAAGGGAGGAACGGAGTTAAAACCGTATCCAGCCAGTCATATCCAACCCACCCGGGGTCAGTGAAATAATGGTCCTTGGTGATACAGAACCACGGTACATTGTCGATGATCACTGCGGGTTCCCGCGTGAAGTATCGGGGAACGTTTCTCAGACAGGTCAGTACGCCGGTTGTTGTTAGAACCACAGTCGCAGTTTCCCCGGTGCAATATTTTGTTTTCAGCTTCTGGCAGCAAATGGCGACAAACCGGTCAAAGGTGAAAGCGACGGTGAACCAGACAGAACATTGTATGGCTGTGAACTTCAATACAGTGATAACACTGCACACAGGGGTGATGTCCAGAAAACTCCACCGGAAGTAATAAAAACTGATTTCAAATAAAATGATCTCGGTAACAACGGTCAGCAGATCCGCCGCTGCCATGGCCACCAGGTAGCGAGTGGTGCAGGTAGAGAGGCCGCACTTTCCCCGGGACAGGATCACAATCGCCAATAAATTCACTGGAGAGAGAGAGAGAAAGAACAGTCACTGGACATTACTGAACACATTCTGCGGAAATTTACAACGGATCGGTTTTCATCTGAAGATCAGGAGTGCTAGAGTCTGTGAACCGTTGTTAATCCAACATCAGACAGGGGTGACACTGTCTCTAACTTGCCCTCTTCAATGTGGAGTTAAGACGCTGTGTAGGCCAAACGTCGGCGATAAAAACGATCTGCACGATCAACTCAATCGGTGCTGATCCCGATTCCAGTCGCTGATGGAGCCGGTTTCACTGATTTAACCGTGACTGACCAGGTCTCTGGAAACTCAGCATCTGACGGGGCCGAGAAGCGATACAGAAGGGAACAACGCACATAAAATACTGGAGGAACTCAGCAGGTCAGGCAGCTTCCATGGAATTGAACAAACTCTAGTTTCGGTCCGAGATCCCTCGTCCGGACGAAGCGGGGCCCCGATTCCCGACGGGTCTCAGAGGGAAAGCAGAGACAAGCTAGTAACCTGAGGCTGAGTTAATGGATTAATTCTACAGCGCAGTTCAGTTCGATATCACACGTTAGCAGATCAGTCAACACTGGTTCAGGTTATCAGACCCAATCACTGACCAACAGACTGTAGGATCGGACTGTGACAGACTTGGTAACGAGACATAAAACACAGGACCAGGGGTTCTCTCTGATCAATAGCTCAGGAACTTGGAACCACGATGTTAAACTCTCCGAGGTACAACTTCCCTGGAAGGTGCTGCCCCCAGCACTGGGAAAAATCCCATTTAAACCCACCCTGTCACACCTTTCTATGGAGCTGCCTGTGCCCAGCAATGGGACTGCTCTGGAAAAGGCTCCACTGAAATCCTCCCCGTCACACCCTCCCGGAGAGCTGCTTGCCCCCAGCACTGGAGAAACTCTGTACAACGTCCCGTTAAAGGCAAGAACAACGTTCGAGTCGGTCCCGTGAGTTAGAGGACACGCAGCGGTTTAGTTCCGCTTGTCGTTAAATATAAAATATCAGGATATGGAACTAACAGGATCGATACCTCTGATGGAGATGTACACAATGATCATCAAGTTAAAAGCTTGTTAAATGATCATAAACAACTTCACACCAGTAAACACTCAGAAATACCGAACATGAATTGCTCTGCTCACTCACCAGGAACTCCAACGACGGCGATGAACACGAACAATATTTTCTGCACACTCGCGTACCTATCCAACATTGCAGACATTGTCTCTGTCCAGTGATCCGTCTGTGCCACAGGTGATCTCTCGGAATGACATCTTGAGGCAGCACTTGCCTTGGGTTTTTAAAACCATTTAGCGACTCCACAGGGACAGATTTCAACAGATTTAAAAATAAAGATTTTGTAATTATTTACAAACCATTTACGTCAGACTCGTGAAATCCCCGCGGTGACAGAATGTGATTAAATGAATGATTTAATATTTAGACCATTTGTAGGAGATAGTTTGCGGACATGGCCAGAGTGCGCAGCGAGAGACACTGAAGCAGTTCGACAGTACACAGACTTTAACTGAGCTCCTGACCTCATCACCTCCTCGGACCTAATCCGGACCAAAGAGCTAAATACCAGTGGTGAGGTGAGATGACGGCCTTCGACATCGAGGCAGCATTTGTCGGAGTATGGCATCACTTGCTAAAATGGAGTCAATATGAATTAGGGAGAAACCCCTACACAGGTTGGAATCATACCTGACACAAAGAAAGATGGTTGTGGTGGTTGGTCAATCCCCAGGGCATCACTGCAGGAGTTCCTCAGGGAAGTGACCGAGGACCAACCATCTTCAGCTCCTTCATCAATGAACTTCCTTCCGTCAGCAGGTCCGAAGTGGGAATGTTCGCAGATGACTGCACAGTGTTCTGCACCATCCGTGATTCCTCTGATACTGAAGCAGTTCATACCCAAACGCAGTAGGACCCGGACAATATCCAGGCATTCGAGCCACGCACTGCCAGACAATGACCATCTCCAAGAAGAGAGGCTCTAACCATCGTCTCTTGACAATCGGTGGCATCACCACCACTGAATACCCTAATATCAATGTACAGAGTGTTACCCTTGACAGGAAACTGAACTAGTCTAGCTATATAAACACCGTGGCTATCAGAGCAACTCAAAGGCTAGGAATCCTGCGGAGTGTTACTCACCTCTTGACTCCCCAAAGCCTGACCACCATCTACAAGGCTTAGGTCAGGAGGGTAATGGAATACTCGTCCCTCGCCTGGATGAATGCAGATACATCAACATTCAAGAAACTTGTCACCTTCCAGTACAAGGCAGCCCATTTGATTGGTACCCTTCACAAGCATCCAATACCCCCACCATCGACGAACAGTTGCAGCAGTGTGTACTACCTACAAGATGGCCTACAACGACACACCAAAGTTCCTAAGGCAGCACCTTCCAGATACACGACTACCATCTAAAAGGATGAGAAAAGCAGATACCCGGGATTACCACCACTTGGAAATCCCCCTCCAAGTCACTCACCATCCCGACTTGGAAATCCATCGCCTTTCCTTCATTGTCGCTTGGACAAAATCATAGAATTCCCTTCCTAACAGCCCTGTGAGTGTACACACACCTCAGTGACTGCAGCGGTTCAAGAAGGCAGCTCGTCACCACCTTCTCAAAGGACAACTAGCAATGAGCAATATCTGCTGGCTTAGCTGGCGACCGAGGTCCAAAGTCTCAGCTGTGAAACCCGTGAAATACGCGCGCACCCCAGATCCATGAGCAACTCCAAATCCCCCAACTCCCAAAATCCGTGTGTAAACCCCAAATCTGCGCACATTCACAAACCCCCGCGCCAGTGGATGCCCCCAAATCCACCGTCACCCCCATATTCGCTGACAAACCCCCACTTCTGCGTACATCAACAGGTCCCTGTATAAACCTCCCCGCCATTTTCGCCAAAACATCCCTAAATCCGTCAGCATGCACAAATCTGTGCATACCCCCGAACCTGGAAATAGTTTCACATGCACATTAGATTATCTCAGGGTGAGAAACATTTCAAGCAGTTAACAAAATATCTGCCTCCGCCTCAAAAAGAAGCAAGAGCAGAGTTCAAAGCTCAGGGTGCATTTATTATTAAAGTCTGTATCCGTGAAACAACCTACAGATTCAAAACACCGGGATTCCCAAATCTTCGCCTATCTGCAAATCTCTGAGCATTCTTAAATCTGTGCAGACAGGTAAACCCGCATGCAACCCCAACTCAGTTCACACCCAAATCAGTGAGATTCCCCAAATCCATGCGCACCCCCAAACGTGCCGACACCCCGACATCCACCGACGTACCCGGATCTGTGCGCACCACAAACCCACTGTCACCCCTACATGCACATTGGATTATCCAACAGCAAGAATCATTTCAAACAATTCACAAAATAGCTGTTTCTACCTTCGATCAAATCGCAAGAACGAAGTTCACAGTTCGAGGTGTATTTATTATTGAAGTGTCTATAAATGAAACAACCTTGTGATTCATCACGCCTCCACATCCACAGACACCCCAAATCCGTGTGCATCCCCAAATTCGCTGACACACCCAAATGTGTGAAAACCCCAACTCCATGTGCACTCCCTTATCCGTGCACACCCTCAAACTCACATGCAATCCCCAAAGCAGTGTGATTCTCCAAATTTACACACATTCCGAAATTCGTGTGCACCCCTTATTCACCAGCACACACTGAAATCTGCACGCATCCGCAAACCGATGTGCAGCCCCATTTCCATGTGCACTACCAAACCCGCTGGCATCTCCACAAACACATTAGATTATCCCAGAGCAAGACTCATTTCAACCAGTTCACAGAATAGGTGCCTCCAGCTTAAAATGTTCTAACTTCAAACTGTATTAGCTATTAAAGTATCTATGTGCGTATGCGTCACTGTGTGTTTATATGCGTCCGCATGTGTGTCTTTCCGTCTTTGTGTGTGTCTGTGTCAGATACTAGCCCGCAGACAGCACTCGGTGTTTGTCGAGACAGCGCGCCTACTTCGGACACCAGGTTGGTGTTGAGGAAACCCTTCAGGGCACCAGAAGGACGTGCGTACGCTGGTTCGGGGAATTATACAACATTGCATTGTTTGTAAGGGATACAGCAATATCATGGGTTTTATTCTGAAGAGGGGAGATCTCGGAGAGTCTCTGCTGTTACCAACCCGCAGGTTTCGTTTACTGTGGACTGTCGCTGTAAGCGCCTGAGTGAGGCGGGAGTATGACGTCAGTCACAGGCTGTCGCGGTGTGTGCAGATTAAAATACAGAGACAGAGAGAGGGACAGAAAGAACAGTTACTCTCACAGTCTTCGCAAGACATGGAACTACGAACTACCGGGGCAAGTTTGCTCCAGAATGTGTGATTGTCACTTCGTATAATCCACAGGAGTGGATTTTGGGATATCTTGTGGGACCACTTACGTGTTAACCCTTACCTGGGTATGCTGTGTGGTGACCTCTGGAAGACGATGTTCCTGTGACAGGTCGTTTCCGGTGATAATTCTTATGTGGATTTGGAACGATGACGGACAAGATCTACGGCGTCTGTTATCTCGTTTTCCCAGCGTGGAACCTGTGGAATACTTGGTACTTGCCTTCTCTCTCCAGTACAACGTGCATTGCGAATATCTCTTCCCCATCATTTATTCCGTGGATGATTGAACTTTCCTACTTTACCATCTCAAGACTCTGAGCCTTATTCCCCCAAGCTGAATAGTCGGGAGTTATATTTACACAAATACACACAGAACATTGTTAACTTTTGTTTATCTTGGTTAAGTTACTCTATTATAAGTAGTTACAAATAAAGATAATGGTTTTAACATCAAAACCAGACTCCATGTGCAATCTAAACTACACCCTCAAAATGCTGGTGGAACACAGCAGGCCAGGCAGCATCTATAAGGAGAAGCACTTTTGATGTTTCGGGTCGAGACCCTTCGTCAGGACTAACTGAAAGGAAAGATAGAGATTTAAAAGTAGTGGGGGGAGGGGGAAATGCGAAATGATAGGGGAAGACCGGAAGGGGTGGGATGAAGCTAAGAGCTGGAAAGGTGATTGGCGAAAGTGATACAGAGCTGGAGAAGGGAAAGGATCATAGGACGGGAGGCCTCGGGAGAAAGAAAAGGGTAGGGGGGAGCACCAGAGGGAGATGGAGAACAGGCAGAGTGATGGGCAGAGAGAGAGAGAAAAAAACAAACAACTAAATATGTCAGGGATGGGGTAAGAAGGGGAGGAGGGGCATGAACGGAAGTTAGAAAAGTCAATGTTCATGCCATCAGATTGGACGTTACCCAGCCGGTATATAAGGTGTTGTTCCTCCAACCTGAGTTTGGATTCATCTTGACAGTAGAGGAGGCCATGGATAGACATATCGGAATGGGAATGGGACGAGGAATTAAAATGTGTGGCCACTGGGAGATCTTGCTTTCTCTGGCGGACCGAGCGTAGGTGTTGAGCGAAACTGTCTCCCAGTCTGCGTCCGGTCTCACCAATATATAAAAGGCCACACTGGGAGCACCGGACGCAGTATACCACACCAGCCGACTCACAGGTGAAGTGTCGCCTCACCTGGAAGGACTGTCTGGGGCTCTGAATTGTGGCGAGGGAGGAAGTGTAAGGGCAGGTGTAGCACTTGTTCCGTTTACAAGGATAAGTGCCAGGAGGCAGATCGGTGGGAAGGGATGGGGGGGGGGGGGGGTCGAGTGGACAAGGGATTCGCGAAGGGAGCGATCCCTGCGGAAAGCAGAAAGAGTGGGGAGGGAAAGATGTGCTTGGTAGTGGGATCCCGTTGGAGGTGGCGGAACTTACGGCGAATTATTCATTGGACCTGGAGGCTGGTGGTGTGGTAGGTGAGGACAAGGGGAGCCCTATCCCGAGTAGGGTGGCAGGCGGATGGGGTGAAATGGGAGAGATGCGTTTGAGAGCAGAGTTGATGGTGGAAGAAGGGAAGATTCCTTCGTCCTGGAATGAAAACCCATGTGTAATCTATTGCTGTTGTTCATTTCTAAAACGTTACATTTCGTAACGCTGCTCAATACATTTGAGGAGGCTGAACAGGGAATAAAAGAATGAACATATGAGGAGCGTTTGATGACTCTCGGCCTGTACTCGTCAAGTTTAGAAAAATGAGGAAGAAATCACATTGAAACCAACCGAATATTGAACTAACACAGAACGGAGTGAGCCCTGGGGAGGCAGATGTGACAGCAGTGTGTATGTGTGTGTGTGTGTGTGTGTGTGTGTGTGTGTGTGTGTGTGTGTGTGTGTGTGTGTGTGTGTGTGTGTGTGTGTGTGTGTGTGTGTCTGTAATCTGTGCTCTCGAGCTGGTAGTAAATTGAGCTTTTGCAAGATTGGTCTTCACAAGATCACGTGTTTCTACACATGATTTAAAACAAATGAAGAGCCACATTGGCTCTTAATATGACAAGGCTTTCAATCCAGGAATCATTTATGCGAACCTCTTTTGAACCCTCTCCAATGTCAGCACACCCTTTCTAAAACTGATCAGAATACTCCAAGTGAGGCCTCACCAGTGCTTAATGAAACTTCAATATTCCATCCTCGGTTTTATATTCTCGTCCTCTCGAAGTGAATGTTAATACCGTATTTGCCTTCCTGACCACCGACTTAACCTGCAAATTAACCTTCATAGAATCATACACAAGGACCCCTAAGTCTCATTGCGCCTCATAATTTTGTTTTTTATAATTTTCTGTCCATCTACCCTTCTATTTATTTTTTAAATGACTACACAATTTTGACAATATATTCCATCTCCCACTTTTTCCCCATTCTTCTAATCTGTCTAACTCTTTCTGGAGCCCCTCTACTTCCTCTAAACTATCTGCCTCTCCATTTATCTTTGCAACATGCAGAAACCTTGGCCACAAAGCTATCAATTCCGTCATCCAACTCATTGACATATAACGTGAAAAGAATCGGTCCCAACACAAACCCTGTGGAACACCACTATTTACCGGCACCAATAAAGGTTCCCTTTATTCCCCACGACTCCAACATCTTCCCAACCACTGCGAGCAGACTAACAGGCCTATAATTTATTTTCTTCCTCCTCTTTCCCTCTCCTGAATAGTGGAGGAATATTTCCAATTTTTCATTCCTTCTGACACATACCAGAATCAATTGATTCCTGAAATACCATTACTAATTCCTCCACAATCTCTTCAGCCACCTCTTTCAGAACCCTGCAGTGTACACCACCTGGTCCAGGTGATTGATCCACCTTCACACCTTTCATTTGCCCCTGAGGGTGAAAAGCCTCTGTTTGGGTGTGACTGGACCGATTGAATCTTTCTGTGAAACTCAGATCCGCAAGCCCTGGGAGCGTCATCATAAAGATTCGCTGCAATTTTCAACCTCACTGATATTTTCCTGTTGATAGGTGACCAGAACTGCACACAATACACCAAGTGTATCCTCCCTAATGTCCTATAGAACTGCAACTTTACATCACAACCAATGTACTCAATCAGGTGATTAAAATAAAAGCGGGAGCGGGTACCGGACCACTGGAAAATGATGCTGGAGAGGTGGGGCACAAGGTAATGCCGGGCGAACTGAACAAGTATTTTTAATCAGATATTTGGATAGGTACATGGAAGGAAGGGGTATGAGCGGCTCTGGTCCTGGAGAGGTGGGGCACGAGGTAATGCCGGGCGAACTGAATAAGTATTTTTAAACAGACATTTGGATAGGTACATGGATCGGAGAGGTACGAAAGGCTCTGGTCCTTGAACAGGTCGACGAGACTCGGCCAGAAAACATGAAAACTAGGCCAGAGAATTGGAAGTGCCAGAGGGTTATTTACGATAATCGGAACTGCTTATTGTTGTGGGGTTCAATAAGTCTATATTCTATCGCTAAGAACCCTCTGCAGTAACTTGCCTACCCCTGACATGAGACTCACCAGTCTACGTTACTCCAGTATTATCCTTTCCAGTTCTTAAATAAGAGAATAACATTTATTGCCGATCTCCGGGTATCTTCATTGTGGCTAGATACAACACAAACATGTTGGTAAAGTCCACTGTAATTTCATTTCCTGCCTCTCCCAATAATCTGAATTATATCCCGCCAGGCTGTGCGGAAATATCCCCCTTTAACTGACTAAACACGATCTCCTTAGTGGCCCTGTACTTATACAAATTGCAAAGACATTGTGGATAAGGACAGGACAGGAAAGGTTTGGTCATTGACACTTTGAGCAGGGAAAGGATCCTTCAGCCCATGTAACAGCGACGTACATTCAAGCTAATTCCTGTCCCGTAGGAGATGGGTCAAACGCCGGCAGATGGAAATAATTTAGGTGGGCACCGGGTAGGCATGGAAGAGTTGGGCCGAAGGGCCAATGTCAATTCTGAAAGGGAAGGAAGACGTTCAGTTCTGGTCAGAGTTATATACAAAATGATATTTTAAGCTGGAAAACTGCATAAGCGATTCACTATTTGGTGGGAGAGTTTGAGGGTCTTGTGCCATGGGACGAGATTTTTCTCTGGATATACAAATGGATCTTGGGATCCTAATTTATAACTCCCTGAAATGGGTACACACGATGGTGGGTTGTTCAAGGCGATGTAGGGCCTCCTTGTCTTTTGTAGTGAAAGCACACAGTTCCAGTATCAGGTAGTTATTTTACAGTTTTATAAATCTCTAGTTGAACAGCTTCTGGAGTATTGCATTCCACTGTTGGGAAAATGTGGAGGTTTTGAACGGTGATTAGAAGAGGTTTACGGGGATACGGCAGGGTAATGAGAGATTGGGCAATCTAGAGATATTTTCTCGGCAATGGTAAAGGCTGAGGGAGGCGGTCCGAGGTTTATAGGAATATGAGAGGCACAAACAGCGTAGACAGCCTGAGGAGCAAATGTCTAACACTAGAGGGCGAGCGTTTAAGGTGAACAGAGGAACACGGCTTCATTAGTCCTTGTTTATGTACTATTTATTTAGTTTGTAATTCTGTGTACTTTTCTACCTTTTCCCGACACTGCTACTGTAGAACAATTCACTTATGCAATGTTAAACCTGTCCCAGAATGGTTCAAGGAGATGTGTGTTGCAGCATTAGTAAAACATGAAACGCTAGTTCAATTGGATCGGAACAGCACAGTGAGCGGAACGGCCTGCTCCCCTGCTGTACTGTCCCATGCTGGTGAAATCACGGCCGGAGTACTGTGTGCATCTCGGGTCGCCGCCACAGGAAGGACGTGATTAACCTGGAAAGGAGCAGTAAGGATTAACGACTTTTGTTTCCTGGACTGGAGGACTCGTATCCGAAGGAGACTGGATAGAGGCGGAGGGTGATGAAACACTGATTCCCCCCTCCGACACCACAGGTCCCACTTTCGAATGTGAATGGAACGTATGTGGGATCTGTAGGAGAATTAAATTCATTCAATGTGTAGGGGCATTAAAGTGTTTAATTTTAAGCACATATGTGAGACGTTAACGATATAAGTCCCCCTCCCGGATCATTCTAGTTATGGACCTATACCGTTAACGTCTCATTTACGTAAACTTATGGGACGTTTGTTAATCTCGCATTATATTTTTGAAGAGAGAAGTAATGTATCGTTTTATCAGAGTGGGTTTAGGAAGGGTAGAATGACATTAAGTAGAGTTTTATGTTTGGAAGACGATACTGATTCTGTTGAAGTGCTGTTAAATGAAGTTGTAATAGCAGTGTTTTTAATATTGAAAAGGCAGATGAAATTTACGGAATTTAGGGGCTTTTGATGAAATTATGGACATTAGGAGGGGAGATTGTATCATCTTTTCCAAGTTTATTTTAATTTGGACGGTCTCTGCAAGTAAAGGTAGGAAAGATACATTCTAGTTTCTATGGGATCGAGAATGGTATCCCACAAGGCAGTCTTTGCAACTCTTTATTGTATAATATTTTGATTAATGCTGTTTTCTCTGAGAATGCGTGGTTAAGTTACTATGTACAGTTGAAGGAGCTTTCTGGATTAGAGGTAGAAATTTGAATTTAAGTGTATGGGGGCTGCATTTAGCAAATAATATATTTACACAATAGGCAAATAGCTTTCAGTAGCTAAACACAAGTTATGTGTTTTACAAACAGGACTAATGGACCTGCCATTGACCTGAAATTATATGATTAAACTCTTGAAGACAAGTCTGTGCCGAGACTTCTAGTCGTGGGTGGATAATAAACCGACACGGAGACACCATATCAGTAAAATAATTGATAAATGTACAGGAGCATTAAATATTCTCAGGTATCTATGTTTATATTCTTGGGGTGTACACGAACATCTTTTTGGATCATTTATATTTGTTTAATTGGATCTGTTCTTGATTATGGATCGGCTTCACCTTCTACATTAAAATGCTTCTGTGTGATTCAGAACACGGGCTTTGAAATTGTGTTGTGGTGCAGTAGATTCGTGCCCTATCAGGCCTCACTGCTTGAAATTGTACAATCACCCTGACAACTGCGGCGGCTGAACTTGATGTTAACATGGATTAATTTGATGGGGCAAGGAAAAGATCACCCTGTTAAAGGCGTGTTGGTGGACTGTGGCGACATCACGAAGAGTGATTTTAGTTTTGGGTGGCGGAGCTCTTATTACGCTCGGAATATGGGTTTGTTGGTTCAGGCAATATGTCCCACTGTCGCGCTCTCGGTAACCCCGCCCTGTTTTACTAATGACTTCAGTTGATTTTGGATTGGACTGTTTAATAATGTTTAAGGATGCTGCCATGTTTGAGATTCTGTTAGCTCATCAGTATATTCAGGAAAATTATTATGATATGTGAACCATTCATCATTAAACAGGTTCATCATTTTAACCATTTTTGCAGACGGATCGAAAGATAATTTAACCGGGAATGTTGGTGGAGCCTTTATTTCTGACTGAATATCGGGAAAGGATAGGGAAATGTTTTACCTACCATTTATCAGAACATACGGCAAAATTGGTTGCCATCTGTTTTCGGCTTAGAGGGTGTGAAGGAAATTTGCCCAGATAAATTTGTAATTCGTTCAGATTCCTTTTCGGTTTTGATGAGTCTTATAACAGGTTACTTCAGTAATAGATCAGATTTACTGTTGGAACTCATTAAACATTATTTCCTATTCAAAGTATTGGTTCATATGTCTAATTTTCAAGGCTCTCTTCACATAGAGGGGTTGAGGGGAATGAGCGGGTTGGCTGTTTAGGTATAAAAGCTGTAAAAAGTTCAACTGTCGATAAAGAGCTTCCACCTAGGAAATCAGCAGGTAAGGTGTTTTAGTGTTAATAATTGTGGGCTTATGGAAAGACAGGTGGGATAATGGTCACAAGGGGAGACACCATTACAGAATACATAAAAGCGTTGGATTTATGGGAGAAGGGGTTAAAACAAGAATAGATTTCCAATTGGCAATACTATACCTCATGTCGTGTTGGTAAACATAATTCTGGGTCGTGTACGTTTTGTCATTATGAAACAGATGAACACTTTTTAATTCAGTGTGAAGCGTATCAGAAAGAAAGAAATCAGATGGAGGCTTCATTACAATCTTCGGGGGTTGTTAGATTTTATTTTATAAACTTTCTGAAGTAATGGGAGTGACTTTAATCTAATTCACAATATTGTGTTTCATTGAATACGATCTCTGGGACTTTGGGGTAATTTACCTTTCAAATGGAAAAACAATGGAAGCGGTCAGGGTTTTATTTCCCAATTCTCCGCACCACACTCCAGTCCAGATGGTGGCGGCATCAGCGCCTTGAAGTGGGAATGTCGACCGTCGTTTATTCAAATCCCGCCCTATTCCTTCAGGTTAGTCAATCATTCAAGGGGCAGCGGAGACTGCTGTGATAATATTGGAATAGCCAACTAGCATCGTACTATACGCCGCCGACATGGTGGAATGTCGGTCTGTGAGGATGGTCGAAGGGAATGGAAATAGATGCAAATATCCACTGACCAATGGGTTCGCGCCTTCCGGAGCAGTTCTTCGGCTGCCATCTTCCCGGTCCAATGAGATACTGATCCTCCGGGACGGTGCTTTGCCCCACCCCATACACAAACTATGCTGATATCCCATAGCTGCAGGACGATAGGACAATCGGCCTGGGAATAACACCTGGGAAATCAGCTGGTGAACGTGAGGGGCCGGACACGGATTGGAAACACTGCGGCCGCCTCCGGCTTGTACTCAGGACGCGGCTTTATTAATGAACTGAAGCACCGAGGTGACCGGATATTTCACCGCGCTGATCACCTGCTCCCTGAATTTTGACTGTGTAACCGCGTAAATAAATGTGTTCGTGCAGCAGCTGAAATACATCAGTAAAACACCGGCGTAGGTAAAGATCCATTCAGAGTCATTGAAATTGTATCCTTTTCCTGAGACCTGATAATATATGAAATTTACAACAGTTGTCATCCACAGGAGGATGAAGCTGCCGGAGAGCGTGAAGAGTAAAACCATAGACCTCCTCCTGCTGTCCATCTCCGGGTCACTGCGTTTCTCCCCCTTGCTCTGACCCTTCAGCCCCTTACGGACCCGACTGGTCACTAAAATGTGTCTGACTGTCAGAGCGTTGAGCAGCAGAATCACAGCGAAAGGGAGGAAGGGAACTAAAACCGTATCGAGCCAGTCATATGCTATCCACCCGGGGTCAGTGAAATAATTGTCCATGATCATACAGAACCACGGTACATTATCGATGATCACCTCGGGTTCCAGCGTGAAGTATCGGGGAACGTTTCTCAGACAGGTCAGTACGCCGGTTGTTGTTAGAACCACAGTCGCAGTTTTCCCGGTGCAATATTTTGTTTTCAGCTTCTGGCAGCAAATGGCGACAAACCGATCAACAGTGAAAGTGACGGTGAACAAGACAGAACATTGTGTGGCTGTGAACCTCAATACAGCGATAACTCTGCACACAGGGGTGATGTCCAGAAAACTCCACCGGAAGTAATACCAACTGATTTCAAAAAAAATGATCTCGGTAACAACGGTCAGTACATCGGCCGATGCCATGGCCACCAGGTAGCGAGTGGTGCAGGTAGAGAGGCCGCACTTTCCCCGGGACAGGATCACAATCGCCAATAAATTCACTGGAGAGAGAGAGAGAGAAAGAACAGACACTGGACATTACTGAACACATTCTGCGGAAATTTACAACGGATCGGTTTTTATCTGAAGACCAGGAGTGCTAGAGTCTGTGAACCGTTGTTAATCCAACATCAGACAGGGGTCACACTGTCACTAACTTTCCCGCTTCAATGTGGAGTTAAGACGCTGTATTCGGTCCGAGATCCTTCGTCCGGACGAAGCGGGGCCCCGATTCCCGACGGGTCTCAGAGGGAAAGCAGAAACAAGCTAGTAACCTAAGGCTGAGTTAATGGATTAATTCTACAGCGCAGTTCAGTTCCATATCACACGTTAGCGGATCCGTGAACACTGCTTCAGGTGATCAGACCCAATCACTGACCAACGGACAGTAGGATCGGACTGCGACAGACTTCGTAACGAGACGTAAAACACAGGACCAGGGGTTCTCTCTGATCAATAACTCAGGAACTGGGAACTTCACGATGTAAAACCCTCCGAGGTACAACTTCCCTGGAAGGTGCTGCCCCCAGCACTGGGAAAAATCTGGACAAATTCCCATTTAAACCCACCCTGTCGCACCTTTCTATGGAGCTGCCTATGTCCAGCAACGGGACTGCTCTGGAAAAGGCTCCACTGAAATCCTCCCCGTCACACCCTCCCGGAGAGCTGCTTGTCCCCAGCACTGGAGCAACTCTGTACAACGTCCCGTTAAAGGCAAGAACAACGTTCGAGTCGGTCCCGTGAGTTAGAGGAGAGGCAGCGGTTTAGTTCCGCTTGTCGTTAAATATAAAATATCAGAATATGGAACTGACAGGATCGATACCTCTGACGGAGATGTACACAGTGATCATCAAGTTAAAAGCTTGTTAAATGATCATAAACAGCATCACACCAGTAAACACTCAGAAATACCGAACATGAATTGCTCTGCTCACTCACCAGGAACTCCAACGAGGGCTATGAACACGAACAATATTTTCTGCACACTCAGGTACCTGTCGAACATTGCAGACATTGTCTCTGTCCAATGATCCGTCTGTGCCACAGGTGATCTCTCGGAATGACATGTCGAGGCAGCACTTGCCTTGGGTTTTTAAAACCATTTAGCGACTCCACAGGGACAGGTTTCAACAGATTTAAAAATAAAGATTTTTTAATTATTTACAAATCATTTACGCCAGACTCGTGAAATCCCCGCGGTGAAAGAATGTGATTAAATTAAAGGTTTAATATTTAGACCATTGGTAGGAAATAGGTTGTCCCAACAAAGGTGACTGAACCTGACAGGTATCTTATCAATTAATTGTACTCCACTGTAAATATGAACTTCAAAGGAACCTATCACAACGGTGCGGACATGGCCAGAGTGCGCAGCGAGAGACACTGAAGCAGTTCGATAGTGCACAGACCTTAACGCGAACAATGTCAAAGGGAAAAGCAAACAAAAACGCTCGGCCAAACAGGCCGTGAACTAAAACTCTCAAATGGAAAACGAAGCCGACACTGCGGCTGAAAAGAACAAGTGAGAATTAAACGAAGACCGCTAGTCTTCAGATTCAGGTGACTCAACAGTCCAATTTCACAGGCAAGGCGGAAAGGGAAGTGTTGCTGTGTCCTAGGTTCAAGTCCGGACAAAAACTACGACGGGAACAATGTAGTTAAATCCGATCACAATGAAATAATAATTGGCTGCCACGTGCATATTCGCGAGCGCAATTGCCGAATCTGCCGCGCTGCTGAATCCGTGATTGTGACAGAAGCATTTGTCAGACACTGAATATTGAAGTTAATTATGTCATTGTAGCTTGTGAAATTATATTGAATCACCTACTGTTACCATTCTCCTCAAAAATATAAACTCTCCATGTAGTTTGTGCTTGGCGCACTCTAACGAGAGGGTCCCCCAGAAAATGTCTGTCTGTGGTGATGAACAAACATTTTCATATTGAAGAAACTCTCCCGTTTCCTCAGTGACAGTCACAGGCAGAACATCAGGGGGCTTGTCCTAGTCCACCCCTAACCCTAATGCATGGTCATCAAACTCAGCAGTCTAGTGGTAGGGGGGTGGTGAGTGTGTTCTTATCATCTCATCCCGTATGTGTCAAAGAGCTGTGGATAGCGGGACATTGATAGGATGCAAAACTTTGCTGAGCAGTGGCAGCTGGAGTTCAAACCAGATAAGTGTGAGGTGGTTCATTTTATTAGGTCAAATGTAATGGCGGATAGAGTATTAATTGTAAGACTATTGACAGTGTGGAGGATCAGAGGGATCTTGGCGTTCGAGTCCATAGGCCACTCAAAGCTGCTCCGCAGTTTGACTCTCTGGTCAAGAAGGCATGTGGTGCATTGACCTTAATCATCCGTGAGATTGAGTTTAGGAGCCGAGAGGTAATGTTGCAGCTATATAGGACCCTGATCAGACCCCACTTGGAGTACTGTGCTCAGATCTGGTCGCCTCACTACAGGAAGGATGTGGAAAATGGCTGCCTGAACCATAAAAAATATAAGAACAGAGGTCAAAATTCAAAATAGCTTCATGATTAATGTATGAGCAAATGAGACAATCTTGACGTACAGAAAAGCTGGATGAACGCAGCAGGTCGGGCAGCATCCGTTGAAAGGAGCAGTCAACGAAGGGTCAGGACGAAGGGTCTCGATCCAAAACGTTGACTGCTCCTTTCAACGGATGCTGTCCGACCTGCTGAGCTCATCCAGCTTTTCTGTACGTCTTGATTTGACCACAGCATCTGCAGTGTACTTTGTGAGACAATCTTGAGTTTTGTCACGTCTCCGACTCAGCAGACACCCCCACATGCACATTGGATTATCGCAGAGCAAGTATCATTTCAAATAGTTCACAGAACGGCTGCGTCCGCCTGAGTAAATAGCAAGAAGCAATTTCAGTCCAAACTGCATTTATTACTGAAGTATCTATGACTAATACAAGTTCGAGAGTTGTCACACCCCCATATCCTGACAACCCCGAAGTACGTGCGCACCCCCAAATCCATGACATCGCTCCCAAACCACTGATTCTCCAAAATCCGCGTGCACCCTCAAATCCGCAGACTTCGCCAAATCTCTGCACACCCAAATTCGTTTGTACCCCAAAACTCGTGTGCACACCCAAGTCAGTGTGTGCCCCACATCTTCCAATTCTCCGAATACGCCTGCACCCCAACATTCGCTGGTAAAAAGCCATTTCTGTGCACAGCACATCCCCAACTCCCTGTACATCCTATATTCTCTAAAACACCCCTAATTCAGCGCATATTCTCAAATCCGTCTGCACTCCCAATCCGTGCTTGACCCTGCCGCATGCAAATTCGATGATCCCATCGCAATCGTTTCATACAGTTCACAAAATGGCTGTCTGCATTAAATAAAACAGGACAGAGCTCAAAGATCATATTGGATTTATTATTATTATTTTTTTATAAACCGAACACGTCACGTACAGTGAAGCTGATAAGGCCACCTTCATTACTACTCCTTAACTGCAGCCAGTCAGCCAATCTTCTATCCATGTTATCATATTCTTTTTCTCTATCCTACCTGTTATTTCCTCAAACAATTCAACTGATTTTCCAGGCAAGAATTCCAACAGATCAGATCTTACAGGCACGATTTCCCTTAAACAATCTGTGCTAATCGGCCTACTTTGTCATGTGCCTCCAAGTACCCTGAAATCACATCTTTAATCATGGACTCCAACACTTACCAACCTAACTGACCTGAGTGAGGCTAACTCACCTATAATTTTCTTTCTTTTGCCTCCCCCCCCCCTTAAAGACTGGAGAGGCATCCGCCATTTTCCAGTCTTCTGAAACAATTCCAGAATTTGGTGACTCTGGATCAGTCACTGATATTAACTCAACAATCTCTTCTGCTGCCAGGTGACCTATCTACCTTCAAACCTTTCAGCTTCCAAAATACCTTCTTATTAGTAAAGGCAGCTCACACATTTCTACTGTCTGATATTCCGATGTTCAGGTGTTCTGCTGCTGTCTACCATGGTGGAGACTGACGCAAAATAACATTGACATGATCTGCTATTTTTTGTTCTGCTCTGCTCCCTCTCCAGCATCATTTTACAGTTGTCTGGTATCCACATTACCTCTCTTGTACGCTTTGTGAGGAATATCTGAAAAAGGGGATTTCTGGTTTCCTCTTTTATGTTACTGCCTAGATTACCCTGACATTCATCGTTTCTGTCCTCACTGCTTTGTTTTCTTTGCATTCCGCATTGAGATGGCTGAGAGCGTTATGACGCGGCACGGCCCAGAACCAGAGGCGTGAAATGACCTGAGATTCAGGAGGTTGAAGTACGAGGGCAGACTGAAAATGTCAGGGTGTTGGGTCTGGAGGACAGGACAGGTAAGTTCAGATCACAGCACTGCGGGGTTTCCTTGTCTCTGCGCTGGTCTGCAATAAACGGGCTCCTGAATCGGCTGCAGTGATGACTGGTTCTGTGGCTTTAGACTCACTATCGAGCACTTCAGTTCAATATGTTATGTGCTGACTTTTGTTCTCTGCAGGATCGGTTTCTTTTTTCTGCACATCGGGTGTTTGACGGTCTTCTTTCTTTAGTAAGTTCTAGGAGATGTCTTTGTTTTGTGGCTGCCGGTATGGAGACGAGTCTCAAGGTTGTATGCAGTATATATACATTGATAATAAATGTACTTTGAACTTCTGAACGTCGATACTGTTGAGTTATAAAAGCTTTCCATTCCTCTAGCTTTCTACAAATAGTTGCTAAATTCTACGCCCCTTCTTTTGCTTAGCCTCATCCTCCCTTTAAAATACTTCTTCTTCGGGATATATCGATCCTGCGCCTTCTGAATTTCTTGCAGAAGGCGGAGCATTGACGCAGAGGTACAGCGGTACCTAAAGGTGTTGAGACAGGTAAATAGAATGAAGGCATCCAGTGGGATACCTGTCGTTATTAGGAAAGTACTGAACAGAACTCTTGGAAGGACTTTTTAAAACATGAATTCTTTGAAAAGCTTGAAAAGTGTATACTTCTGGTGCCACACGACAGAAGATGTTTAATTGCACTGGAGATTCACCAGAATGTGTGGTATGGACTGAGGTGCAAGGAGAGACCCACTGGTGGGAACAATGTTCTCCTGGAGCATCCAGCGTTGAGCGGTGATCTTAAAGAAGACAAGGAACATGGGGTGCATCGATAATGTAAATGGAGACCGCCTTTTCAAGCACGAGGCGGCGGTTGTAAAACTTAAGGGCATAGACTTTACGTAAGAGAAGAAAGACTAAAAGGTGACATTTTATCCACAGACAATGATGGGGATGCTGAAGGAGCGACTATAGAAAGTGGTAGGGTTGGGTACAGCTAGAGGGTTTAAAGGATATCTTTACAGGCTAATGGATAGTACCTGATCACAGGTTTATGGGGTAGACGCAGGCAAATGCGGTGAATTCAAGTGGGCATGGACCATTTGGAAGGAATCACACTTGCTGTTCATTGGGACTTTGTGATTCCAGACAGAAGTTTGAATATCAAGGAGAGTTTTAAGAAGAAGAGTGTGAGGTTTCGAGGGGATCTGAGGAATAATTGCCTCTGAAGGTTACCATCTGGAACATAATGACGGAGGACATGTTGCAGGCAGGTATTTAACGACCATCTCTTTGAGCATTTGAATCACCAAGGCAGAGAAGGCAATAGACCAAACGCTGAATTGGAGAAGGCAGATAACTGGGATATAATGATGAGCCGAAATCCCTGTTTCACTACTTATATGCCGGTTCCTTAGCTTTTACACAGGCCTTTTGATCATAGTTAAAGACTGTAAAGTTTTATGAGATTTTTTTTTATTTAGACGCCTTGTGCAGGTGCCGGTGGGCAAGTTATACACGGGTTTCTGAGATAGAGATTGGGATCCCACAAGGCAGAATTATTTCTTATTATAATTAATAATATTTTCTCTGAGATAGGTGCAGGGGTGGGTGAATCACTAATCGCAGATGATGGAGGTTTCCGGATTAGAGGTAGAAATGTCAATTTAACTGTATATAGGATGCCATTAGCAATTAATCAGTTGGCAAATCGATGGGACTTAACTTTCAGTGGCAAAAAACACACATGTCGAGTGTTTTATAAACAGGATTAATAGACCTGCGCTTGATTTGAAATCATCTGATCAAACTCTTGAAGACTTGTCAGTGGTGAGATTCTCAGGCAGGTGGATGCACAATGTGCTGACATGGAAGCACCGGATCAGTAAAATAATTGATAAATATAAAGGAGCAATAAATATTCTCGGTGTCTCTGTGGATATTCTTCGGGAGCGACTTGAAAATCTCTGCTGACCATTTACATTTGT
Organism: Hemitrygon akajei; assembly: GCF_048418815.1. Classification (NCBI taxonomy): domain Eukaryota; kingdom Metazoa; phylum Chordata; class Chondrichthyes; order Myliobatiformes; family Dasyatidae; genus Hemitrygon; species Hemitrygon akajei. Next base: position 7,447,833 of record NW_027331925.1, on the reverse strand, counting down.
TTCATTAGATCTTGCCTGGATTCTGTGGCTCATGGATCAGCTTCATCTCCAACTTTCAAATGTTTGGCTGTGATACAAGCACAGGCTTTAAGATTCTGTTGTGGTGCAGTAAGGTCGTCTCCTGTTTCAGGTTTACTGATTGATTTTGCGGAGATTGAATTTAATGTTAACGTACTGGATTAATTTGAAGGAGCAAAGAAATTATCATCCTGTCAGAGGTGTGTCGGAGGACTGTTGGGAACATCACAAGAAGAGTGTTATAGTTTTGGGTGCTTGGGTTCTTATTACGCTGGGAATGTGGGTTCGTTGAATTATGCAATATGTTCCACTGCGGCATTCTCGGTAACCCCAACTTGTTATTGTAAATGCCTTTGTTGATTTTGGGATACACAGTTTAATAAAGTCTCAGGATTTTGTTATGCCTGGGAATCTGTTAGTTCATTGGTATATTAAGGAAATTTATTATGATATGTTAACCATTTTACAGAAGGACCAAAATATAATTTAACTGGGATTGTCGGTGTGGCTGTTTTTGTGCCCAGATTATAGGTAACGATAAAGAAACGACATTGAACGATTTCTGGAGAACAACATTCTCGATGCACTTTCAGATAAAGCAAGTGACCCCATCGTGAACTTGGTCACACCCTCATCATGGAAGACAATCCAATTGATGTCTTACAAGCGTTCCTGTAGCATGAAGACCGATTGGTCGGAACAACAGTGGACGGATCACCTACATTATTTTGTTTCCTGCTGGTGAGAGATTTCGGCTGTCAGTTCAGACAGACAAACAGACATACTTTATTGATCCCGAGGGAAATTGTGTTTCGTTACAGCCACACCAACCAAGAATTGTGAAGAAATATAGCAATATAAAAGCATAAATAATTAAATAATATTAACTTAATCATGCCAAGTGGAAATAAGTCCAGGACCAGTCTATTGGCTCAGGTTGTCTGACACTCTGAGGGAGGAGTTGTAAAGTTTGATGGCCACATGTAGGAATGACTTCCTATGACGCTCAGAGTTACATCTTGGTGGAATGAGTCTCGGGCTGAATGTACTCCTGTGCCTAACCAGTACATTATGGAGTGGATGGGAGTCATTGTCCAAGATTGGAAGCAAATTGGACAGCATCCTCTTTTCAGACACCACTGTCAGAGAGTCCAGTTCCACCCCCACAACATCACTGGCCTTACGAATGAGTTTGTTGATTCTGTTGGTGTTTGCTACCCTCAGCCTGCTGCCCCAGCACACAACAGCACACATGATAGCACTGGCCACCACAGCCTCGTAAACCATCCTCAGCATCGTCTGGCAGATGTTAAAGGACCTCAATCTCCTCAGGAAATAGGGATGGCTCTGACCCTTCTTGTAGACAGCCTCAGCGTTTTTTGACCAGTCCAGTTTATTGTCAATTCGTATCCCCAGGTATTTGTAATCCTCCACCATGTCCACACTGACCCCTTGGATGGAAACAGGGGTCACCGGTGCCTTAGCCCTCCTCAGGTCCACCACCAGCTCCTTCGTCTTTTTCACATTAAGCTGTAGATGATTCTGCTCACACCATGTGACAAAGTTTCCCACCGTAGCCCTGTACGCAGCCTCATCTCCCTTGCTGATTGTTCACACAGCTTGTTGTCCAGGGACTGGGTTCTAATCACGCTGGGAATATGGGTTTGTTGGATAATGCAATATGTCCCATTGTCACGTTCTTGGTAACCCCACATTGATTTTCTCAATGCCTTTAGTTGATTTTAGGATACACGATTTAATGAAGTCTAAAGATTCTGTTCTGCTTGAGAATCTTGATTCGTCAGTATAATGTGGAAAATTATTATGATATGTTAAACTTTGCTGCAGAAGAATCAAAAAATAAGGTTTTTATGCATGAATTGCAGGTAACGATAAAGAGACAATTTACCAACCATTTATCAGTATATATAGTAGAATTTGTTTCCATCATTTTAGGCTTATAGTGGGTGGTGGAAATTTGTTCATGTAAAGTTGTCATTTGCTCAGATGCCTTTTCGGTTTTGATGAGTCTTAAAACAGGTAGTTCTTGCAGTAGGACAGATTTACTGTTGGAAACTTATCAAACATTATTTCATATCCAGAGTATTGGTTTATATATCCACTTCCTATGGGTCCCTGCACACATCGTTCAGTTACAAAAGTTAGTAAGATTTCAACTAGCGTATCAGAAGTTAAGGGGTTGGTGGGTTAATAATTATATCAAGGCTGTTGGGATAAAGGGCATCAAAGGAGACACCTTTACACAAAACATACCTGTTTATGGAAGATTGGTAAAACAAAACGATAAGGAATTACATTGACACTGCTTAGAATTTGGCACACTATTCTTCATTATCTCTTCGTTCGTGTTGGGAAACATCATTCCGGGTCGTGTAGTTTTCATTTAAAAACTTTCTTAAGTAACAGCAGTAACTTCAATTTAATTCACGCTATTGTGTTTTGTTACGTATAATCTACAGGACTTTTGGGGGGTAATTTAGGTCTCATTTGAAAAAGGAAGCAGTGAGTGTTTTATGTCCCAATTCTCTGCACCACATTCCAGTCCAGTTAGTAGCCGGAATGTGGCTTGAAGTTGGAGTATCCGCCGTTGTTTATCCAAATCCCGCCCTCGTTCTTCACATTAGCCAGTCATTCAAGTGGAAGGCGGAGGCTGGTATGATTGACATTGGATTAGCCAACCAGCATTCAACTAGACCGTCGCCATTTTGCGGAAAGGTCGGGCAATGAGTTCGGTAGGCGGGAATGGGGAGGGGGAGAATGGACATATCTACCGACCAATGGGCGGGGGAGCATGAGGAGTAGTTGTTTGACTGACATCTGACGCGTCCAATGAGGGATCGACTATGCTGGACGGTGCATTTACACTCCCACCCGCACGTCCCCTCCCCACCCCCACACTTTCCTGATGGTGCTGCTGGTCAAAGCGGAAAACAGCCCGGGAATAACACCTGGGAGATGAAGCGGTGAATGTGAGGAGCTGGAGTCCGGACCGGAGACACTGCGGACGCCTCTGCCGTGTGCTCAGGACGCGGCTTTATTAATGAAGTGAACGGATATTTCACCGCGCTCATCACGTGATAACGTCTGACTGGCGCAATCCCCACGGTGACAGATTGTGATTACATTAATGAGTTAATATTTAGACCATATGTGGGAGTTAGTCTGTCCCAACAAAGTTGACTGATCAATTGAATATGCTGCCACTGTAAATCTGCATTGAGACTCGTCACAGCTCCAAATTAACAGACTCTCCCACATGCACATTAGATGATCCCAGAGCAAGTATCATTCATTTCAACCGGTTCTCAAAATATCTGTCTCCAACTTAAAAAAAATAGCAAGAACACAGGTCGAAGTTCAGGTTGCATTTATTATTAAACAATATACCAATGAAACAACCTCGAGATTCAAAACACTTCAAAATCCACCGGGATTCCCATATCTGCAAATCTGTGTGCACTCCCGTCCGCAAACCCCAACTCAGTGGTCACCCCCAAATCAGTGTGCATTGACAAATCCATGTGCATTGCAAACCTACCGACACCCCGATATCCACCCACATACCGAGATCTGTGCGCACCCCAAACATACCAACATTCCCAAATTCACCCTCATACCCAGATCTGTGCGCACCCCAAACCCGCTGACATCCCACATGCACATTAGATTATCACAGAGCAAGAATGATTTCAAACACTTCACAAAATAGCTGTCTCCATCTTAAAACGTTGAAAATGCAAACTGCATTCATTTTTAAAGTATTTCTGTATGTCTGAATCTCTGTGTATTCATATGTGTCCCCGTATGTGTCTGTCCGTCTCTTTGTGTGTCAGTGAGTGTTTGTGTCAGAGACCAGCTCGCAGACGGCGCTCGGTCTTTGTCGTGACGGTGTAGCTACTGAGAACACACGGCTATCCCGTCTACTCCACATCCCCTCCCCCGACTATTCTGTAGCACACAGAAAGGGAACAAACTGGCGTCTCCCGGAAACCACAAGCCTTCATCTTCCGAGAGAACATTGCTGCTTTCCAAACTATGAAGAATGACACAACATCTATAATTCACTGTGCAAGTCAACCGTCATCACAGTGCGGGGTGGGGGATGTGGGGACGGGAGGGTGGCGGGGAAACAGGCGACAGAAAAGAGGGAAGGTTAGGGAGGAATGTGTGGAGGAAAGAGTGGGGCAGTGTGGATGAGAACGGATGAAGAGAGGAGGACAGGGAGAAAGAGATTGAGGCTATATATATTTAGTCTCTCTCTCTCTCTCTTTCTCTCCTCTCTCCTCCACACTCCCTTCCCCTGCCTATTCTGTAGCACATAAAAAGGGAACAACCAGGCCTCTCCCGGAAACCACAAGCCTTCATCTTCCGAGAAAACATTGTCACTCTCCAAACAATGAAGAATTACACAACATCAGACAATTCACTGTGCGAGTCAACCGTCATCACAGTGCGGGGTGGGGGATGTGGGGACGGGAGGGTGGCGGGGAAAACGAGCTGCAGTAAAGGAGGAATTGGGGTGAAGGCGAGAGGCAGGCGAAGCGTTGGGTAGAAAGGGAGAAAGAGACAATAAGGGAGAGAAGAAGGGGAGTGAGTGAGTGGATAGGGCAGGGAGGAATGTGCTGAGGACAAGGGTGTGTCAATGGGGAAGGGAACGGATGAAGAGAGGAGAGAGAGAGTGTGTGTGGAAGAGAGGGAAATAGGTGAGGTGAGAGGAGGAAGAGAGAATGAGGGAGTGGGAGACAAGAGATGGAGAGAAAGAGACAGTGAGGCAACGGGGAAGCAGAGGTGGCAAAAGTGGGAAAGGGTGAAAATGGGGGCAGGAGAGTGGGGAGAGTTTGAGCCAAAGAGGACGAAAGAGATATTTTACAACTTTACAATCCCTGGCTCTGATCGCCACACTTTGACCATTGATGTCCAGTATCAATTCACTTCTATCCCCTGCAGGAAATCCTGAAAGCACATCGTTTGCTTCCCGACAACCGCCCCAACCAATTCCCCTTCATCGACACTTTATTTGGAGTCAGAGAGCACTATAACAAACAAACAAACAAACCCTTTTTCCCATTTAGTCCGTACCGAATTGTTATTCTGCCGAGTCCCATAACCGCAGCTGGACCATGGCCCTCAATACCCCTCCCGTCCATGTACTGATCCAAACTTTTCTACAATGAAATCCATAACTTCCACTGGCAGCTGTTCCCACATCCTCACCACCCTCTGAGTTAAGGAAATCCCATTCAGGTTCCTCTGAAATATTTCACCTTTCACACTTAAACTGCAACATCCAGTTCCCATCTCACCCAACCTCAGAGGAACCTGCATTTACCCTGTCAACAACACTCATAATTTTGTATAAATCTGCAAAATCCTCCTTCATTTTCCAACACGAAAGGCAATAAAGTCCTCAGCTTTTCCTAAAGCTCGAGTCCTCAAGTCCCAGCAAACGTATTGTAAATTTCTCTGCACTCTTTCTATTTTGTTGATAATTTTCCTTCAGGCAGGTAACAAAAACTACACACAATACTCCAGATTAGACCTGACCAACGTCTTATACAACTTCAACATAACATCCCATCTCCTGTACTCAGTACTTTGATTTATGAAATGCAACGTGCCAAAACCTCTCATTTCGACGCTATCTACCTGTGACGCCACTTTCAAGTAATTATGAATCTGTGTTCCCAGATCCCTCTGGTCCACCGAATCCTCAGGACCCGACTACTCACCGTGTCTTCATTCACCCCAAATCAGAGCACACCCCGAATCCAGTCCTTTGAATATGAAACAATGTTTGATGAGTTTCCAGCAGTAAATCTGACCTACTGTGAGAATGAGACCTGTTTTAAGACTCTTCAAAACCGAAAGGGAATCTGAGCGAATTACAACTTTGCAGGGAAAAAATTCCTCCACCCACTGTAAGCACGAAATGATCACAAGCGATTCTGTTGTAAATCCTGATAAATAGCTGGTCGGCCGTTTCTTTATCGTTACCAATAATTCACGCATAACACAACAACATCAAAAATCCCAGTGAAATTATATTTTGATCCTCTGGGAAATGGTTAAACTTTCTCAATAATTTCCTTAATGTACACTGAACCAACAAATTTTCAGGCAGAACAGAATTGTTAGACTTCATTAAATCGTGTATCCTATAATCAAATAAAGGCATTGAAAGAAACAAGGTGGGGTTACCAAGAACACGACTGTGGGACATTTTGCATAACCCAACAAACACATATTTCAAGCATGATAAGAACCCAGGCAACGGAAACTAAAAACACTCTTCTTGTGAAGTTCCCAACAGTCCTCCAACAGCACCTTTAACAGCACACCTTTAACAGCTCCCCCTTAAATTAATCCAGTATGTTAACATTAAATTCAAACACCATAATTTCAACCAGTAAAGCCGAAACAGGGGAAATCCTTACTGTAGCACAACACAATCTCAAAGCCTGTGCTTGGATCACACCCAATCATAATAAAGTTGAAGCTGAAGCTGATCTATAAACCACAATCATAATCAAGAACAGATCCAATTAAACAAATGAGACTGGTCAACAAATACTTTCATGTAACACCCTAGAATATCCGCAGGGATAACTGAGAATATTTAATGTTTCGTTATATTTATCAATTATTTTCTGATCCAGTGCTTCCATGTCAGCTTATTATCCGTCCACATGCCTGGAAATCTTACCACTGACACCTTTTAAGGAGTTTGACCATATTAGTTCCTATCATTTCCAATCAAGTGCAGGTTCATTAATCCTGTCTGTAAAACACATAACTTGTCCCATCTATTTGCCGACTTTTCGACCTTATTAATTGCGAATGCATCCTATATACAGTAAAATTGAAATTTCTACCTCTGATCCATAAACCTCGATCATCTGCATATAGGGATTTACACACTCCAAAACCTATCTCAGGGAAAAATATTATTAATTATAATATAAAATAATAAATACTGCCTGTGGGATCCCAGTCTCTATCTCATAACAAACTGAATATAACTTTCCCACCCATACCTGACACAAAACGTTCAATTAAAACAACTCAAAGTTAGATAATAGCCCCTCTATCCTCATTTCCACAATTTCATAAAAATTCTTTCCTTCCATAAATACCATCTGCCTTTTGAATAGTAAAAATACTGCTGTTACAACATCTATATTTAACTGGCTTTACTAATGCCATCTTCCAAATATAAAAATGAATTCAATGTCATACTTGCCCACCCAGACCTTTACAAGACGTACAAATAGAAACAATCAGAAAAAATTGTACAGTAGCCCTCTCAATTGCATTTCCAAAAATTAAACAAAAATCCATCCTTCAATAAATATTATTTGCCTTTTCAATATCAAAAATATTGCTATTACAACATCTTTATTTAAGTGTACATTCCTAATATGATCTTCCAAACCCAAACTGATTCCAGTGTTATTTAAGGCAGAGATTGCTGGGTATCTGAGTAGCCATGGTATCAAAGGTTATGGTGAGAAGGCGGGGCAGTGGGACTAAATGGGAGGTTGGATCAGCTCATGATAAAATGGCAGAGCAGACTCAATGGGCCGAATGACCGTCTTCTGCTCCTTTGTCTGATGTTCTTATTCTACCGTTCCAAATTCCCCTCTGATAAAACCTGAAATTACCTCTTTTATCGAAAATATAATTCAAACAATTGATTACCATACATTCGACAATTTTACATAAATGAGACTTTAATGATATTGGCCTACAAGAAAAAGGATCAGACGGGGAGATCCAGGTTTTAGAATGGGAACTACTACAACCATTTTCCATGAGAAAAGTAGATGGCCAAACCTCCAAATACGATTCAGAAACTTAATATTTTCACAGAAGAAAATTACACACATGCCTGTTGAATCAAGATTTTCTACAAGTTCATCATACATTTTATTCCCATTCACAACACTATACTCTGCCCCTTTCCTTATAAAATTGACAACACCACCCCTCTACCAACTAACCTGTCAAGCCAAACGACAATACAATCCTGCACAGGAATAAAACTTAAAATGTGCAGGTTTCCTGAACAGATATAACATCGGAAGAATCTGACAAATCAGAAATAAACTGTTAAAAGTGTTGACCATGTAAAATCAGGCTTCTTGCATTTCACTTCAATATTTCAATCCCATTACATATCTTCACAAGTAGACTGGGATGCAGAAACCCCCACAAATGAGAGCTTAATTTACAGCTTCCCACAAAACTCCAGTTACACCAAGATACCTTTCTGCAGCTTTCACAATAATTTTAATTTCCTCAGTAGTATGACGTGTCTGAGCAGTACAATTCACCACATTGGTTATAAACATCACAAACTTCATTTTATCCAGCAGTGAAGTATCTTTGGTGAGAGAACTGTGATGCCGGAATATATCCACTGACGTCACAGTCTGTTCTCAGAGTGGGATCACTTTATCCAGTTTACCTGCTCTGCTTGCTGTACTTGTCCTTGAACAGGCCCTTCTGCTCAATGTGTTGTTCTGAACCAATTGAACTGGTAACTTCATGCCTTACTAAACCAATCACTTCTGCCTACACAAGGAACACGTCCCTCCATTCTCCTCACATTCACGTGGTATCTGACAGCCTTTTTCGCATCTGCCTCCACCACCACCTGATATTCACTCCAGACTCCCACCACTATGGGAATGAAAAACAAAACTTGAAACGCAAATCTCCTTTAAACATCCTGATACAAAATGCACTAAATTACAAAATACTTCAACAGTGCAAAAAGGACCAATCAGGATGTCTTCCCCCTTTCTCCTGAAGTTCATGCCTACTGGCATTGGACATTTCCTCCTTAGAGAAAAAATCCCGGCTGTCCACTCTGTCTGTGTCTCTCATATTCCTGTAAACGTCTGTCAGACCTCCCCAAGCCTCTGCCACTCCGGAGAAAATTCCCCGAGATTGTCCGGTCTCACTTTATCCAGGCAGCATCCTGTTAAGCGTCTTCCACTCACCATCCAATAACCTCCGCATTATTCCTGTATTCGAATGCAATTCGCCAGATGTGGTTAAACTAGAGATTTATACAACTACAACATAACTGCCTGACAATGGAACCACTATCTGGGAGTTATGAATTCGGATTCCAAGATCCCCCTGTAGATCAACACAGTCCAATCTCATTGAAACCTACCGAATGTGAAAGGACTGGATAAGGTGGATGTGGAGAAGGTATTTCCTGTGGTGGGTCACATCCACAAATTTGAGGGGCCACCTTTTCAAACAGAGGTAAGCGGCTTATTTTTTTGATTAGTCAAGGAGTATTGGATCTGTGGAATGCTCTGCCACAGACTGCGGTGGAGGTCGAGTGTGTGGGTATATTCAAGGCGGAAGTTGATCGTTTCCTGATCGGTCAGGGTATCAAAGGATATGGCGGGAGGTCAGATATCTGGAATTGAGTGCGATCTGGGATCAGCCATGATGGAAAGGTGGCTGACTCAATGGGCTGAATGGCCTAATTCTGTTCCTATGCCTTATGGACTTAAGAACAGAAGCCCCCTCAATCATGATGAATCTCCTCTGCACTCTTCCAGCACAGAACATCCTTTGTACAGAATGCTAAGCGGAACTGAATGCAACTTTTCAAGAACGTTGTCAAGACAGGCAGCATCTTTTGAGGGGAATAGAGTCAATGGTTGGGACAGAACCCCTCCCTTACGGCACTAACACAGACCCTTCGGCCCAACCTTTCTATGCCGTCCTCCAGTCCATTTAAACTAATCCCTCTGCCTGTCTTTGACACAGAACACAGAAATCTACAGCACATTACAGGCTCTTCAGCCCACAATGTTGTATCGGCCATGTAACCTACTCGAGAGACTGCCTAGAATTTCCTGATCGTATAACACTCTATGTTTCTAAGCTCCATGAACCTATCTAAGAATCTCTTAAAATATCCTGTTGTATCCACCTCCACCATCGCTGCAGGCAGTGCATTCCATGCACCCACCACTCTCTGTGTAAGAAATTTACCCCTGACATTCCCTCAGTACCGACTTCCAAGCAGCTTAAAACTACGTCTCCTCGTGTTAGTCACTTCAAGCCTGGGAAAATGCCTCTGGCTATCCACATGGTCAAAGCCTCTCATCATCTTATTACAATTACTTATGTACAGGTTAGGAGCAATATAGCTTCAACATCACCTCACAGCTCTTGAACTCAATCCCACGGTTGATGAAGGCCATCACACCAGACGCCTTCCTAACAACACTGCCAACCTCCACAGCAGCTTTGAATGTCGTATGGACATGGACCCCAAGATCTCTCTGACCCTCCACACTGCCAAGAGTCTTACCATTAATATTATATTCTGTGTTCAAATTTGACCTGCAGAAATGAACCTCTTCATCTGTGTTGAACTCCATCTGCCACTTCCCAGTTCTGCATCGGAGGCGAGGAAATAGATTGCTGAGCCTCTGGCTAGGATCATTATGTCCTCACTGTCCATGGGAATGGTACCGGAGGATTGGAGGGAGTCGAATGCTGTCACCTTGCTCAAAAAGGGTAGTAGGGATAGTCCGGATAATTATAGACCATTGAGCCTTACATCTGTGGTGGGAAAGCAGTTGGAAAAGATTCACAAAGTTAGGATCCATTGGCATTTAGAGAATCATGGTCTGATCAGTGACAGTCAGCATGGCTTTCTGAAGGGCAAATCAGGTCTAACAATCCTCTTTTAAGAGGTGACCAGGCATATAGATGAGGGTAATGCAGTGGATGTGATCTACAAGGATTTGATAAGGTTCCATACGGTAGGCTTATTCAGAAAGTCAGAAGGCATGGGATCCAGGGATGTTTGACCAGGTGGATTCAGAATTGGCTTGGCTGCAGAAAGCAGAGAGTTGTGGTGGAGGGAGTACATTTGGATTGGAGGGTTGTGACGTGGTGTCCCACAAGGATCAGTTCTGGAATCCCTACTTTTCATGAATTTTATTAACGACCTGGATGTGGGGGTAGAAGGATGGGTTGGAAGGTTTGCAGAAGACACAAAGTTTGGTGGTGTTGTGGATAGTGCAGAGGGTTGTCAAAGATTGCAGAGAGACATTGATAGGATGCAGGAGTGGGCTGAGAAGTGGCAGATAGAGTTCAACCTGGGGAAGTGTGAGGTGGTACAAGGCAGTACCCTCATCTATATGCCTGGTCACCTCTTAAAAACTCCAAGGCAGAGTACAAAGTAAATGGCAGGATACATGGAAGTGTGGAGGAGCAGAGGGATCTGGGGCTACATGTCCACAGATCCCTGAAAGTTGCCTCAGAGGTAGACAGAGTAGTTAAGAAAGCTTATGGGGTGTTAGCTTTCATAAGTCGAGGTATAAGAGTCGCAATGTAATGATGCAGCTCTATAAAACTCTGGTTGGGCCACACTTGGAGTACTGTATCCAGTTTTGGTCGCCTCACTATTGGAAGGATGTGGAAGCACTGGAAAGGGTACAGAGGAGATTTACCAGAATGCTGCCTGGTTTAGAGAGTATGGATTATGATCAGAGATTAAGGGAGCTAAGACTTTACTCTCTGGAGAGAAGGAGGATGAGAAGAGAAATGATAGAGGTATAGTTGATATTAAGGGGAATAGATAGAGTGGACAGCCAGCGCCTCTTCCCCAGGGCACCACTGCTCAATACAAGAGGACATGGCTTTAAGGTAAGGGGAGGGAAGTTCAAGGGGGATATTAGAGGAAGATTTTATACTCAGAGAGTGGTTGGTGCGTGGAATGCACTGCCCGAGTCAGTGGTGGAGGCAGATACACTAGTGAAGATTAAGAGACTACTAGACAGGTATATGGAGGAATTTAAGCTTAGGGGGCAGAGTCTAAGGGTCCGCACAACAGTGTGAGCCGAAGGGCCTGTACCGTGCTGTATTGTTCTATGTTCTATCTATTTCTCGTTGGAATCTCTCTTTTAATTTATTTTTTTATTGAAGGCACGACACAGTACAGAAAACGTAATGCATTACATTTTCCTCCATTTTGCTTTTATACCTTACACCTAAACAACAACACAATGTCATCAGTGGGGCCTTCTGGGAATTGTAGTCATTGGTCCTCGCTCGCTCCCTGGCAAAGGATGTTTCGTCAGCCACCACAGACGTCACCGAAACAGACCCACCGAGGCGCGAAGGGGAATCACACCCGTCCTTGTGGGCGCTGAGACCGGCGACTCGCTAATCTCTGCCATGCCAATGGAGCAGAAGAGGAGGGGCTGATTGTGGGCCGATTTCCTCCAGCCTATCGTACCTCAGACTTAACACTGACCCCTGCTGTCATTGGCTGTAGTGCCTGTCACTCAAATGGGAACTCAGAGGGTGATTAGTTTATATGAACGTCAGTCAGCCTTCCTGTCATTATGAGTTTGGATTTGGATTTATAACGGGACAGGAAGCAAATTGGGAGAAATGTGAGTTTTTAATGTGATGGTGCATCAGTCTTCGAGTTACATTATTAACAATAAAAGGGCAAAGGCCGTGCTGAGGAAGGAGGTGATTTACTGGAGGTTATATGGAGATAATATTGCAAGGGATATCAAACTTGGAATTGTTTGGGAAATGATTTAGAAAATGGGGGGATTGGTGGGGATCATAATATCACAGTGTTGAAATGAGGGCAAAATGATTGCTACTGAAACAGGGAAGGTTGTGTTACTGGCTGGGTCATTTGTTGAGATTCATAATCAGGATAATTCAAGTGAAGAAGTTTAACAATGTAGGGATATGTTTTTCAGTGAATACCCTGATGTGCTGGAAGTCAGCTGTAGCAATGACGGTATCACTGATGGAGAGATTTCTTTGTATGAATTTAAGAAGTCTATTAATAATGCAGGTCAGGTGTCCCCAGGAAGGAGTGATATTTGAAATTGTAATTGTATATAATTCGCTTTTTGTGAAAATATTAAATGTTGGAATTGTGCATCTACTTTCCTCATGGAAAATGGAAATAGTAGTGCCTATTCTAAAACCAGGCATATCCCGATTTGATCCTTCCAGTTAAGGGCCTATATCGTGAATGTCTCATTTATGTAAACTTATGGAATGTATGGTAATCAAGCGCTTGAGTTATATTTTGGAAAGAGTGGTGATAAAGTGTTTTATTAGAGTGGATTTTGGAAGGGTAAAATGACATTAGATTCAGCTTTAGGTTTGGAAGACGATATTCGGAAAACACAATTAAATAAAGATGTTGTAATAGCAGTATTTCCTGATACTGAAAAGGGAAATGATATGGAAGAAAGGATTTTTGATTAAATTAGGAGTGAGGGGGACATTGTATAATTTTTCTGAGTTTTTTTTAGATGGACTGTCCAAGTACCGGTCGGCATGTTATGTTTGTGTTTCTATGAGACAGAGAATGGGATCCCACAAGGCAATATTTGTAGCCCTTCATTATTTAATATTATAATTAATAATATTTTCTCTGAGATGGGAAAATGGGATACCCTGGGTAAATCACAATATACAGATGACGTAGCTTTAGATTTTAGAGGTATTAATTGTAATTTACAATTAATAGGTGCAACTGTGGACAGATTGATGAGGATTTTAAGCTTTCAGCCGTTAAAACACATTACGTGGTTTACAAACTGCATTAATAGATTGCATTTGATTTTAAATTATGTCATTAATATCTTGAGGAAGTGTCAGTGGTAAGATTTCTCAGTATGTGGATGGATAATAAGCTGACGTGGAAGCACCTATCAGTAAAATAATTGATAAATGTAAAGGAGCTTTAAATCTCCTCGGACATCTATGTGGGTATTCTTGGGTGCAACATGAAAATCTTTGTTGACCAATTATATTTTTTTAATTTCATCTGTTCTTGATTATGTCTGTGTGTCTTATGGATCAGCTTCATCTTCAAATTAAAAATGTTTTTATGTGATACAATTACAGACTTTAAGATTGTGTTCTGGTGCGGTAATGTTGTCTCCTGTTTTGGCTTAACTGATTGCAATGAGACAATTGCCCTCAAAGTAACAGAGGTTCAAGTTGTTACTTGAACAGAGGTTCAAGAAGTTCAACATACTGGATTAATTTGCGGGGGCAAGGAAATGATCATCCTGTTAAAGGTGTGCTGGAGGACGGTTGGGGACATCACAAGAAGAGTGTTTTTTGTTTTGGGTGGCTGGTTTCTTACCACGCTGGGAATATGGGTGTATTTAATGATACAATATGTCCCACTGTAGCTTTCTCTGTAACCACACCTTGTTTTTTCCAATGACTTCAGTTGATTTTAGGTTACACGAATGGATTCGGTTCTGCCTGAGAGTCTGTTGGATCATCAGTATATTAATGAATGTTATTATCATACAGTAACCATTTTTACAGATGAATCAAAAGATAAGTTAACTGGGGATGTTGGCGTGGCTGTTTTTGTGTGCCTGAATTGCAGGTAATGATAAAAAAATGACTTATAGCCATTTATCAGCATAGGAAGCAAAATTTTTTTCCCAACAGTATAGGCTTACAGTGGGTGGAAGAAATAGGTCCTTGTAATTTGCTCAGAATACATTTCGGTTTTAATGAGTCTTAAACAGGTCATTCTGGCAGTAGGTCAGATTGACTGTTGGAAACATGTCAAACGGTATTTCACATATAAAGTTTGATTCATATGTCTGCACATTATGGGCCCTGCACATCACACTGTTGAGGGAAATGATAATGTTGACTGTTTAGCACCAAAAGCTGTTAAATGTTAAGCTGTGGATATAGACCTTCCACTTAGCAAATTAGAAGCTAAAGGGTTGGTAGTGTTAAGAATTATGGACTTATGGCAAGACGTAGGATAATGGACATAAGGACAGACACCTTTACAGAATACATAAACCTGTTGGGCTTATAGAAGAAGGGCTTAAAACAAGGGAAGGAATGATATTGATATGACATAGAAATGCCCACACTATGCTTAATAATGCATTGTATCTAATTGGAAAACTTCATTCTGTGTCGTGTACATTTTGTCATTATGAAACTGTCGAAACACATACTATTTCAATGTGAAGCGTATAAGGCTGAGGAAAAATCAAATGCAGTCTTCACTACAATCTTTGTGAGGGTAGATAGTTTTCAGATAAAAACTTCATCAAATTATTGGACTGACTTTAAATTAATTCACAGTTTGAGCTGGAAAAGGCATGTAATAATTGTGTTAAACCTAAGGAAATGACATATAGGGTAGCAAAGCTGAGTGGGATGTTGCATTATTGCGATGCTCTTAAAATCCAACAAAAGGCAACGAAAAAAGCCATAAGAATGGTCAAGACGAAATATGAGAGAAAACTGGCCAATAATATAAATCAGGATACTAAAAGTTACATGAAGAGTGAAAGGGAGATGAGAGCTGACACTGGACCACTGGAAAATGATGCTGGTGAAGTAGTAATGGGGGACAAAGAAATGGCAGATGAACTTAATGAACAATCTTCACTGTCTTTTCTGGTCAGCACCGCCCCCACTTGTCCCATTGAACCTGTCTCATTTCGGGTGGACTTTAGGACCCGGGGGAGCTCAGGACCCGCTGCCCGCAGCTGCTGCTGAATCCCCGGTGTTTCTGTAAGGCAGCAAGCACCTCCTCCTCTTTAATCTACAAATGTTCAATGACACTACTGCTTGTTTCCCTTCCTTCCACATACACTATGCCAGTTTCCTGAGTAAATACCGATGCAAAAAAACTGTTTAAGATCTCCCCAATCTCGTGAGGCTCCACACATAGACGACCACTCTGATCTTCTAGGAGACCAATTTTGTCCCTTACTATCCTTTTACTCTTAATATACTTGTAGAAACCCTTCAGGTTTTCCTTCACATTATCTGCCAAAGCCACCTCTTGTCTTCTTTTTTAACTTCCTGATTTCCTTCTTTAGTATTTTCTTACGTTTTCTATACTCTCTAAGTAACTCAGTTGCTCTTTGTTGCTATACACTTCTCTCTTTTTCTTAACCAGATCGCCAATATCCCTTGAAAACCAAGGTTCCCTATGCCTGTTAACTTTGCCTTTAATCCTGGCAGGAAAATGCAAACTCTGCACCCTCAAAATTTCAAATTTGGAGGCCTTCCACTTACTGAACACATCCTTGTCAGGAAAAAAAACCTTATCCCAATCCACTCTTCCTAGATCTTTTTTCATTTCCACAAAATTACCCCTTCTGCTATTTAGAACCTCAACTCGAGGACCAGACCCATCCCTATCCATAATTGACGTGAAACTAATGATGTTATGGTCACTGGACCCAAAATGTTCGCCTACACATACTTCTGTCACCTGACTGTCTGGTTTCCTAATAGGAGATCGAATATTGCATCCTCTCTTGTAGCTACCTCTATATATTGATTCAGAAAACTTTCCTGAAAACATTTCACAAACTCCAAGCCATCTAGCCCTTTTACAGTTTGGGAGTCCCAGTCAATATGAGGGAAGTTAAAATTCCCTACTATTACAACTTCCTGTTTCTTACATCGGTCTACTATCTTTATACAGGTTTGCTCCTCCAATTCTCTCTGACTATTGGGCGGTCTGTAATACACCCCTATTAGTGTGGTCACACATTTCCCGTTCCTCAGCTCCACCCATATGGCCTCTGTAGACAAGCCCTCCAGGCTGTCCTGTCTACGCACAGCTGTGATATTTTCCCTGACTAGTAATGCCACTCCTCCCCCTTTCAACACTCCCCCTCTATCACGTCTGAAACAACGAATATTTCTATCATGTATAAACCTTAGGTGGGAGGTTATCTTTTTGTATTAATGTATTTAAAATAAATTATAAATTCTACAATGAGAATTACAAATTCTCTTACTGAAGGATTCATATTCAATATAGTATCCAACAAATCAGATTCTTGCATATATGGGAACTTAGATAATTATTTTTTGTAAAAAAAAATGTTTAACCTGAAGATATTGCTGTAAGTGTGTATGAGAGAGAGAATATTTGCTAATTAACTCTTCAAAAGTGATCAACCATGACAAAATAAATGATAACAAAAATAAATAAATCTGCAAAAAAAAGCAGATCCCCTTAATCACTAAAGATTAAACAAGTTTGGGAGAGAGAACTTAATATGACCTTTGTTAATGAAGATGGTCAATTCTTCTTTAATATGTGCCAATCAGTGTTTAATTCAATTTAAAATTGTTTACTGTTACTATTTAACAAAGGAGAGACTATCCAAAATATTTCCTAACATAGACAATTATTGCGATAGGTGTAAAACTGAAGTGGCCACTTTTTCACATATGTTCTGGTCATGTTCTTCATCAAAATCTTTTTGGAAATCTTTATTTTCTACAATTTCTAAAACTCTGAAAATTAATTTACAACCTAATGTGCAAACCTTTGATTTCTGTCTATACATGCAGTCCTCGCATGACCTTTATCCTCCTCCACCTCACTATCTGCTCTAACACTCTGGTTCCCCTCCCTCTGCAAATCTTTTTTACCCACTCCCCCCCGCCCCCGAGCAGCACTGGCAAATCTACCCGCAAGGATGTTGGTCCCCCTCCAGTTCAGGGGCAAACCGTCCCGTCGGAACAAGCCCCACCTTCCCGGGAACAAAGCCCAATTGTCCCGAAACATGAAGCCCTCCCTCCTGCACCATCTCCTTAGCCAGGTATTTAGCTGCACTCTCCGCACATTTATATTTACAGGGACTTTACTCCTGACGCCGGTCCCGGGACCCGACCCGTTTACAGACCCGGAGCGGAACCGGAGCAGATTCTCAGCCACTGGTTCACATCCCAGGTCGCGAAGAGAGGATAAAGTTTCCCCGTGAATGTATTCCCAGTGAAGGTGTGGAGATGGGACTTGGTCTCCGCGTTGTAAAATGAAACTGTCCCGGACTCGTAACTGAGATAAACTCCCACCCTCCCGGGGATGGGACCGGCAGCGAGACGGGACTCGGGGGAGGGGGGAACACGGTATACGTCATAATCCCGATGTAACACGTCACCATACCGCCTGATGATCCAGAATCCGGTCTCCGGACTTAGACTGACCCGTCCCTTCCTCTCCACAGACTCTGCGGCGACTCCCAGCCACCAGTTCCGATTCCCCGTCACCTCCACCTCCCAGTAATGTCTCCCCGATGTGAATCCCTCCGATCCCAGCACACAATCCCAGCCCGTGAATCTCTTCCCGGTGTCAGGGAGATTCTTCCAGGTCAGGGTCCATCTCACACTCTTCCGATCCTCAGACACCTCGAGATACGGATTCGCCGTTTCCACATCCAGGGTGACAGAGACTGGGGGGAGAAGCAGAGAATTAGAGAGTCCCCGGGGATCGGGGGGAGACTCGGGCAGCTCGTCCGCGGGGATCGGGGGGAGACTTGGACAGTGCGGCCCCGGGGATCGGGGGGAGACTCGGGCAGCGCGTCCCCGGGGATCGGGGGGAGACTCGGTCAGTGCGGCCCCGGGGATCGGGGGGAGACTCGGACGGCGCGGCCCCGGGGATCGGGGGGGTTAGACTCGGACAGTGCGGCCCCGGGGATCGGGGGGAGACTCGGGCAGCGCGTCCCCGGGGATCGGGGGGAGACTCGGTCAGTGCGGCCCCGGGGATCGGGGGGAGACTCGGACGGCGCGGCCCCGGGGATCGGGGGGGTTAGACTCGGACGGCGCGGCCCCGGGGATCGGGGGGAGACTCGGACGGCGCGGAGACTCGGACGGTGCGGCCCCGGGGATCGGGGCGGCGGGGGAGACTTGGACGGCGCGGCCCCGGGGATCGGGGGGGGGGGGAGACTTGGACGGCGCGGCCCCGGGGATCGGGGGAGGAGACTCGGGCAGCGCGGCCCCGGGGATCGGGGGCGGGGGGAGACTCGGGCAGCGCGGCCCCGGGGATCGGGGGGGGGGGGAGACTCGGGCAGCGCGGCCCCGGGGATCGGGGGGGCGGGGGAGACTCGGACAGCGCGGCACCGGGGATCGGGGGGGGGGCGGGGGAGACTCGGGCGGCGCGGCCCCGGGGATCGGGGGGTTTTCCGCTGGACGGAGAGCAGAGAGACCCCTGGCCCTTGACTCCTCAGACAGGGGAAACATCCTCCCTCACTCCTGCCTGTTGACCCCTGAAAGTATTTTGTTTTTCCATGAGATCTCCTCTCATTCTTCGAAACTGGGAACAGAGAACATAGAGCAGTACAGCACAGGAACAGGCCCGTCAGACAATGTTCACATTCATTTGTGAGTGTGAAGTGGGGGAATGTGATGGTTTGAGACAGTAAAGGATGTGATAATGGGAACCAGTAGGGGAGAGATGAATGGCAGATTGAACCAGGAGGGGGAGTTGTGGAAAGCCTGTGGGTGAACTGTGTGTGTAGACGTAATGAGAAGCTAGAGAAGGCAAAGACGGGAGATGAGGATGACTTTGTCCCCTTTCCCAGAACCCCATTCCTCGCAGCCCCTCATTAGGACAGGGGATGAATTTGCAGGAACCCTTAAGCAACACAGGTCCTGATGAAGTGTTTCAGTCTAAACCGTGGACTGTGTTTTCTTTTCCATAGAAACTTCCCGGCCTGCTGTTCCCCCAACAATTTGTGTGTGTTACTCTGCTTTAAATATACTCAATTATGTGGCCTCCATAGCTGCCTGTGGCAGATTCACTATCTTGTGGATAAAGGAATTCCTCCTCATTTCTGTCCTAAATGGACATCCCTATAGTCGGAGGCTGTGCTTACCGTTCTCGACCCACCCACATCCTCCCAACATCAACTCTCTCCAGACAGGTGTCAGAGAGATCTGGCAAGACCCTTCATCAGGAACTGTGTAGCTTGGATTACCAGCATCTGCAGATTTTCTGCTGTTTGATTTTTGAAGCAGAAGTTAATAAGTAAACTTCCTGATCAGTCAGAGTCTCAAAAGTTATGGGGAGGTGGCGGGAGAATAGGGTTGAGGTCTATAATAAATCAGCCATTCTTCTAAACTCCGGTGAGTACAGGCCCAGAACCATCAAACACTCCTCATATGTTAACTCTTTCATTCCCGGAATTATTCTTGTGAATCTTCTGGACCCCCTCCAATGCCAGTACATGTTTTCCGATAGAAGGGACCCAAAACTGCTCACAATACTCCAAGTGTGGTCTGACCAATGCCTTATAAAACCTCAGAATTACATCCTTGCTCTTGTACTCTAATCCTCTCGAAGTGAATGCTCACATTGAGTTTGCCAATCTTACCACTGACACAAACTGCAAGTTAACCTTCAGGGAATCCTGCACAAGGACACCCATGTCCCTTTGCACCTCTGATTTTTGAATTTTCGCCCTGTTTACAGAATTGTCTATGCCCGTATCCCTTCGACCAAAGTCGTACCTGCCTAAGTTTGTACCTGTCAAACTCTACCTGTGCTACAAGATCCTTATTCCGTATACTGGTGCATTCAAATAAGACCAGAAGACAAAGCAGCAGAAGCCGGCCCTTCGGCCCTTCGAATCTGCTCCGCCATTTTATCATGAGCTGATCCATTCTCCCATTTAGTCCCACTCCCCCACCGTCTCACCATGACCTTTGATGCCCTGGCTACACACATACCTATCAATCTCTGCCTTAAATACACCCAATGACCTGCCCTCCACTGCCACAAGAAATTCACAGATTCACCACCCTCTGGCTAAAATTTCTTTCCATCTCTTTTCTGAATGGCGCCCTTCAATCCTTAAGTCATGCTCTCTCGTTCTAGACTCCCCCACCATGGGAAACAACTTTGCCACATCCACTCTGTCCATGCCTTTTAAAATTCAAAATGTTTCTGTGAGGTTCCCCCTCATTCTTCTAAACTCCAAGGAGTACAGTCCAAGAGCGGTCAAATGTTCCTCACATGTTAAACCTCTCATTCACGGTATCATTCTAGTGAATCTTCTCTGAACCCTCTCCAATGTCAGAACATCCTTTCTTAAATAAGGAGCCCAAAACTGCACACAGTATTCCAAGTGAGGTCTTACCAGTTCCTTATAGAGCCTCAACATCACATCCCTGCTCCTAAACTCTATTCCTCTGGAAATGAATGCCAACATTGCATTCACCTTCTTCACCACCGACTCAACCTGGAGGTTAAACTTAAGGGTAACCTGCACGAGCACTCCCAAGTCCCGTTGCATCTCAGGACTTTGAATTCTCTCTCCATTTAAATAATAGTCTGTCCATTTATTTCTTCTACCAACGTGCATGACTATACACTTTTCAACATTGTATTTCATTTGCCACTTCTTTGACCATTCTCCTAATCTATCAAAGTCTCTCTGCAAACTCTCTGTTTCCTCAGCACTACCGTCCCCTCCACCTATCTTTGTATCATCAGAAAACTTAGCCACAAAGCCATCTATTCCATAATCCAAATCATTGATATACAACGTAAAAAGAAGTGGCCCCAACACGGACCCCTGTGGAACACCACTGGTAACTGCCAGCCAACCAGAATGGGATCCTTTATTCCCAATCTCTGTTTCCTGCCAATCAGCCAACACTCTATCGATGTATGTAACTTTCCCGTAATTCCATGGGCTCTTATCTTGTTTAGCAGCACAATGTGTGGTACCTTGTCAAAGGCCTTCTGAAAATTCAAATACACAACATCCACTGCATCTCCCTTGTCGGGCCTACTTATAATTTCCTCAAAAAATTTCAATGGGTTTGTCAGGCAGGATTTTCCTTTAAGGAAACCATGCTGAGTTTGGCCTATCTTGTCATATGGCTCCAGGTACTCCGTAAACTCATCCTTGACAATTGACTCCAGAAACTTCCCAACCATTTCTCAAGCTAACAGGTCTATAATTTACTTTTTGCTTCCTTGCCCCCTTCTTAAATACCAGAGTGGCATTTGCAATCTTCCACTCCTCCGGAACCATGCCAGAATCTATTGACTTTTGAAAGATCATTGCTAATGCCTCCACGATCTCCACAGCTACTTCCTTCAAAACACAAGGGTGCATTCCATCTGGTCCTGGAGATTTTTCTACCCTTAGACTATTCAGCTTCCTGAGTTTTTTCTCTGTCCTAATTGTGACTGCGCACACTTCTCTTCCCTGACACCCTTGAGTGTCCGGTATACAGTTGATATCTTCATCAGTGAGGACTGATGAAAATACTCGTTCAGTTCCTCAGCCATCTCCTTATCTCCCATTACAATTTCTCCAGCATCATTTTCTATCAGTGCTATATCCACTCTCACCTGTTTTTTATTCTTTATATACTTGAAAAAGCTTTCAGTATCTTTTCTGATATTATTTGCTAGCTTCCTTTTATAGTTCATCTTTTCCCTCTTAATGGCCTTCTTAGTTTCCTTTTGTAAGCTTTTAAAAACTTCCCAATCCTCTGTCTTCCCACTAATTTTTGCTTCCTGAATGCCCTCTCCTTTGCTTTTACTTTGGCTTTGACTTCTCTTGCCAGCCACGGTCGCAACCTTTTTCCTTTTGAAAATTTCTTCTTTTTTGGAATATATCTGTCCTGCACCTTCCTCACTTCTCGCATAAACTCCAGCCACTGCCGCTCTGCCGTCCTTCCCGCTAGTGTCCCTTTCCAGACAAATTTGGCCAGTTCCTCTCTCGTGCCACTGTAATTTCCTTTACTCCACTGAAATACCGACACATCGGATTTCGGCTTCTCTTTCTCAAATTTCACAGTGAACTCAAGCGTGTTACGATCACTGTCTCCTGACGGTTCCTTCACCTCAATCTCTCTAATCACCTCTGGGTCATTACACAATATCCAATCCAGTACCTCTGATCCCCTAGTGGGCTCAACAACAAGCTGTTCTGAAAAGCCATCTCGTAGACATTCTACAAATTCTCTGTCTTGAGATCCAGTGTCGACCTGATTTTCCCAATCCACTCGCATGTTAAACTCCCCCACAATTATCATAACACTGCCCTTCTGGCAAGCCTTTTCTATTTCCTGTTGTAATTTGTAGTCGACCTCACTGCAGCTGTTAGGAGGCCTGTAGATAACTGCCATCAGGGTCCTGTTACCCCTGTGATTTCTTAGCTCAACCCAGAAAGATTCTGCACCTTCCGATCCTATGTCACCTCTTTCTAATGATTTAATATAATTTCTTACCAGTAAAGCCATGCCACCCCCTCTGCCTACCTGCCTATCCTTCCGATACACCGTGTATCCTTGGACGTTCAGCTCTCGGAGACATGCATCCTTTAGCCACGTCTCAGTGATGGCCACAAAATTATACCTCCCAATCTGTAGCTGTACGACAAGATCATCCACCTTATTCCTTATGCTGTGTGTATTTAAGTATAACACCTTAAGTCCAGTATTTGGTACTTTTTGTTTTGATTGCACTGCAACTCATCCCATTGGCTGCAAATTTGCCCCATCACCTGCCTGTCCTTCCTGACATCTTTACTGCTCACTATCTTAGATTTATTTCTATTTTCCCCCTCCTCCGCTCTAACATTCCGGTTTCCCATACCCCAGCCAAATCAATTTAAACCCTCCCTAACAGCTCTATTAAACATTCCCGCGATGATATTTATCCCCGTCGGGTTCAGGTGTAACCCGTCCTTTTTGAACAGGTAATACTTCCCCCTGAAGAGATCCCAATGATCCAAGAATCTGAAGCCCTGCCCCCTGCACCAGTCTCTCAGCCACGCATTCATCTGCCTGATCCTACTATTCTTGCCCTCGCTAGCACATGGCACAGGTAGCAATCCTGAGATTATTACCCTGGCGGTCATGCTTCTCAGCTTCATTCCTAACTCCTGGAAATCTCTCTTCAGGACCTCCTCCCTTTTCCTCTCTATGTCATTGGTACCAACATGTACCAAGACAGTTGGCTGCTCGCCCTCTCCCTTCAGAATATTCTGGACCCAATGCCGAGACATCCCGTACCCTGGCACCTGGGAGGCAGCACACCATGCGGGTATCTCTACCAGGCTCACAGAATCTCCTGTCTGTTCCCCTGACTATGGAATCCCCCATGACTACCGCATTCCTCTTCTCCCTCCTTCCCTCCTGCACAACAGCGCCAGGCTCAGTGCCAGAGACCCGGTCACCGTGGCCGTCCCCTGTCAGGTCATCCCCCTCAACAGCATCCGAAACGATAAATTTGTTGCTGAGGGGTCAGCCACAGGGGTGCTCTCCACTATCCGGGCATTTCCCTTCCGTCTCCTGACAGTCACCCAGTTTTCTGACCCTTGTAGACTAGGGATGACTACCTCCCTGTAGCTCCTGTCTATCACCTCTTCATTTTCTCTAATAAGCAGTAGGTCATCAAGCTGCAGCTCCAGATCCCTAACACGGTCTCCGAGGAACTGAATCTCGGTTCACCTGGTGCAGATGTGGCTATCAGGGAGGCTGGAGGTCTCCCAGGATTCCCACATCTGACACCCTGAACAAAGCACTACCCTGCAGACATGCTACCTAATTCTACAGGAATGAAACAAAGAAAGATAGGTCTACTCACCCACTTACTTCACCAAACAAACGAACTTTTTAAACCGTTAGCTAAAGTGCCCTGCTGTTCCCCCGTCCGTCCGGGCCGATTTGCCAAGGGGAAAAAAGAGTCGTTGCCTCGCTCTCGCCTCTTCCCGTTACCGCCTAAGCCCGTTGAGCCAAAGCCCTACACTCTGCTGCCACCCACTCCGCTGCCCGCTGTATAGGGTGGTCATCTTTGTAAACTCTCCGCGCTGTCCTGCGCAGTCTCGCCGTTCTTGTACGCGAAGTTTTTTTAAAAACTGCCTTCCTTCAGAATTTAGCTCCCACGCCGCCCTTCTTGTCCCAATCTAAAAAACACCTTCAGTCGTGTATTCATCAGCCTATTCCACACAGTCCACATGAACTTAAACAAGCCCTTTGATGTCGATGATAGACCACACTTGGAGCATTGCCTGCATTTCCGGTTCCTGAATATGGGGAGGATGTCATTACACTGGACAGGAGGCTTCAGGAGGATGTTACCCGGACTGGGGGCTTGGGTTAAAAGCAGAGAGTGGATAAGCTTGGGCTATTCAGCTGTAGTGTCGGATGTTCTGGTATGACCCCTTATCAAGGTAAATGATTCATAAGGTGCTTAAATAACGTTTCTTTTTCCAAGAAATGGGAGTACAGAACCAGAGGCCTCAGACTGAATGTGAGACGGGAAATTTTTCTGAGTGGTCTATCGGGTAACATTCTCATAGAGAGGGAGGTTGGTAAATGGAATTGGCCCTGAGACGCTGTAGAAACAGGTAAATATAAAATATTTTAAAATAAATTTGGGCAGGTACACAGATGGGAAATGGTTAGCGGGATGGGGGGGGGGGGCAAACACACACAAATGGGCCATGCTCAAGAAGACATCTTAGTCTTGCAGATTGATGAAGTGGGCCATGGGTTCAACATCCATCAAACCCTCCCAGTTCATCCTCCTGAGGAATCTCACCCCGGAGTCTGTCTGTGAAGTGTTGATGTGACGTCACGTCAGAGAGCAGCTCAGTGCCACAGAACAGACAGACTGGGTAAGGACGGCAGATTTCAATCCTAAATGGGAATTTGTGCCTATTTCTGTGGCCGTGTGTCACACTCTGATAGTATATCTGTGTGTGTGTGTGTGTGTGTGTGTGTGTGTGTGTGTGTGTGTGTGTGTGTGTGTGTGTGTGTGTGTGTGTGTGTGTGTGTGTGCGTGCGTGCGTGCGTGCGTGTGTGTGTTGATTGTGGTAAATATCCGTGTGGTGTGTATACACATTGACGGAGAGTGTGCACATTGAATAATTTGTATGTTACAGTGTGTCATCACATGTCTGGTGTGTGTTGACAATGTGTCACACGTGATTGAGTTGTTTAAATGAATAAATGACTGTCTCTGAAGAGATTGGTTTCCAGGTTACTGCGGGAAATAACAACGTACATAGCTGAGGCTCTGACTACAATCTGCCAATCCTTCCTGTGTACGTGTGTGAGGGAGTTTTGCCAGGTCGGTTATGCTGTGTTTGGTTCTCCCGAGATGAAATCTTGACCCATGTCAATGTTTGTTGGTGTGTCCGAGCTCATTCTCACAATGCTTCAATGTAGTGGTCTGATCACCATAAGACATAGGAGCAGAATTAGGCCATTTGCCTATCGAGTCTGCTCCGCCATTCAATCATGGCTGATCCTTTTTTTCCCTTCTCAGCCCCACTACCTGGTCTTCTCACCGTAACCTTTGATGCTGTGTCCAATCTAGAACCTATCAAGCTCTGCCTTAAATACACACAATAAGTTCCACAAATTCACCAGCTGCTGGGTCAAATTTCTCCGTATCTGTTTTAAATAGACCCCCCTCCATTTTGAGGCTGTACCCTCTTGTCCTAAACTCCACCACCATGGGAAACATCCTTTCCACATCTACTCTGTCTGGGCCTTTCAACATTCGAAAGGTTTCGATGAGATCCCCCCTCATCTTTCTAAATACCAGCGAGTACAGACACAGAGCTATCAAACGTTCCTCGTATGATAACCCTTTCATTCCTGGAATCATCCTTATGAAATGAACCTTCTGCAATGTCAGCACATCTTTTCTTAGATGAGGAGCCCAAAATTGTTCACAATACTCAAGGTGAGGCTTCACTAGTTCCTTATAAAGCCTCAACATCACATCCCTGCTCTTGAATTGAATGCTATCTAAATCCCTTGAATTGAATGCTAACATTGGATTTGCCGTCCTCACCACTGACTCTACCTGCAAGTTAACCTGTGGGGTGTTCTGCAGAATGACTGCTAAGTCTATTTTCATCTCAGCTTTTTGGGTTTTCTCCCCATTTGAAAAAAACATCTGCACATTATTTCTACGACCACAGTGCATGGCCATGCATTTTCCAACATTGTATATCATTTGCCACTTTCTTTCAACGTTCTCCTCATTCAAGTCCTTGTCCAGCCTAACTGTTTCCTCAACACTACCGGCCCCTCCACCAATCTTCGTATCATCTGCAAACTTGGAAACAAAGCCATCTACTCTAGGACAAGAGGGTATGACTTCAGGATTGAAGGATTTCCTTTTAGAACTGAGATGCGGAGAAACTACTTTAGGCAGTGTGTGGAAAATCTATGGAATTTGTTGCCACAAGTGGCTGTTAAGGCCAAGTCATATTTAAGGCAAAGATAGATAGGTTCTTGATTAGCCAGGGCTTCAAAGGGAATAGGGTGAAAGCAGGGGAGCGGGGATCACCGGAAGAATTAGATCAGCCCATTACTGAATTGCGGAGCAGACTCAATTTGCCGAATGGCCTACTTCTGCTCCTATATCTTATGGTTCTATTCCAGCAGCTAAATCTTGATATACAGCATAAAATGAAGGTGTCCTAACACTGACCCCTGTGGAACAAGAGTCACTGGCAGCCAAACAGAAAAGGATCCCTTTACCCTCATTCGCTGTTTCCTACCAATCAGCCAATGTTCTAACCATGCCTGTAATTTTTCTGTAATACCATGGCCTCTTAACCTGGTTACCACCTGCATGTGTGGCACCTTGTCAAAGGCCTTCCGAGATTCCAAATATACAACATCCACTGCATCCCCTTTATCTATCCTGCTTGTAATCTCCTCAAAGAATCCCAACAGGTTTGTCAGTCAGGATATTCCCTTAATAAAGCCATGCTGACTTGTCCTATCTTGTCCAGTGTCACCAAGTATTCCATAACCTCATACTTAACAACTGACTCCAATTTCTTCCCAACCACAGAGGTGAGGCTAACTGGTCTATAATTTCCTTTCTGCTGCCTTCCTCCTTACTTAAAGAGTTAAGTGACATTTGCCATTTCCAATCCTCTGGCACCATGCCAGGGTCCAATGATTTTTGAAAGATCATTTGAAATGCCTCCATAATTTCTACTGCAACCTCTTTCAGAATACTAGGGTGCAGTTCATCTGGTCCAGGTGACTTATGTACCTTTAGGTCTTTCAGCTTTTTGAACACCTTCTCCCTTGTAACAGTAACTGCACTCACTTTTCTTCCCTCACACCCTTCAACACCGGGCACAGTGCTAGTGTCTTCCACGGTGAAGACTGGTGCAAAATATTTGGTTTATCTGCCATCTCTTTATCCCGCGTTATTATACATCCAGCCTCATTTTCTAGCGGTCCTATATCCACTCTCATCTCTGTTTTATTTTTTTACAATACTTGAAAAACAATTTGATATTGTTTGCTTACTTGTTTTACAAAGACAGGTGTGTAAAAAGGGCCTGAAGGATCATTGGAGACCAGAGTCACCCCAACCACAAACAGTACCAGCTGTTGCCATCCGGGATATGGTACCGCAGCATAAAAGCCAGGAGCAACAGGCTCCGGGACAGCTTCTTCAACCAGGCCAGCAGACTGATTAACTCATGCTGACACAACTGTGTTTCTATGTTATATTGACCGGCATGTTATACAGATAATTCATCATAAATTACTATAAATTGCGCATTGCACATTTAGATGGAGATGTTACGTAAAGATTTTTAATCCTCATGTATATGAAGGATGTAAGTAATAAAGTCAATTCAATTCAAATCAATTTCTTGTTCATTTTTTCCCCAACCAATCATCCTTTTAGTTCCTCTCTGTAGATATTTAAAA
The DNA here is from genome assembly GCF_048418815.1 of Hemitrygon akajei. Lineage (NCBI taxonomy): Eukaryota > Metazoa > Chordata > Chondrichthyes > Myliobatiformes > Dasyatidae > Hemitrygon > Hemitrygon akajei. The sequence goes on along the minus strand of NW_027331925.1, from coordinate 7,419,246 downwards.
GCTTCCCAATCCTCTGTCTTCCTACTAATTTTTGTTTAGTTGTATGCCCTCTCTTTTGCCTTCACATTAACTTGTCTTCCCTTGTCAGCCACGGTTTTACTATTTTGCCATTTGAGTCTTTATTTATTTTCGGAATATATCTATCCTTCACCTTTCTCATTTTCCCAGAAACTGACACCATTTCTGCTCTTCTCTCATCCCTGCCAGCATCTCCTTCCAATTTGCTTTGGCCAACTCCTCTCTCAGACCACTGTAATTTCTTTTACTCCTCTGAAATACTACAACGTCAAGACTTTACTTTCTCCTTATCAAATTTCAAGTTGAACTCAGTCATGTTGTGAGCACTGCCTCCTAAGGTTTCTTTTAACTACTCACCTCTGGTTCAATATATAACACCCAATCCAGTAGAGCTGTTCCCCGAGTAGGCTCAACGACAAACTGCTCTAGAAAGCCATCACATTGCATTCAACAAACTCACTCTCTTGAGATCCTTTACCAACCTGATTTTCCCAATTGACCTGCATGTTGATTTCAACATGATGATCCATGATGATCATAACATTGTCCTTTTCATCAGCCTTTTCTATTTCCAGTTGTAATCTGTGGGCCACAACCCACTGACTGTTGGGAGGCCTGTATATGACTGGTGTCAGTGGCATTTTTACTTCTGCAGTTCAGCATCTTCCAATCCTATGTCACATCTTGCTGCTGATTTACCAGCAGAGCCACACCACCCCATCGGCCTTCCTTCCTTCCTCCGATACATTGTGTAACCGTGAACATTCAGCTCCCAACTACAACCATCCTTCAGCCACGATTCCGTGATGGCCACAACATCATACCTGACAATCGGTAATAGTGCAACAAGATCATCCACCTTATTTCTCATACTCCCTGCATTGAGATATAACACTTTGTGTACTGTATCTGCTACCCTTTTTAATTCTGCCTCACTAATGCACTGTTACTCACCCTGCTGGCTGCAATTTTGTCCTCGTATCCTGTCCGCCCTATCTGACAGTCTGACTGCACGCTATCTTTGCATTTTACCATCAGTCCTATCCCTTCACTCCAGTTCCGGAGCACCCCCCCCCCCACCAAATTATTTCAGACCCTCCCCAACAGCTCCATCAAACCTCTCTGTGAGAATATTGTTCACCCTCGGGTCGAGGTGCGACCCATCCCTTTTGAGCAGGTCATTCCTCCACCAGAACAGATCCCAATGATCCAAGAACCTGAATCCCTGTCCCCAGCACCATCTTCTCAGCCATGTTTATCTGTCAAATTATCCTGTTTCTACCCTCACCAGCACGTGGCACAGGCAGCAATCCAGAAATTACAACCCTGGGGGTGCTGCTTCTGAACTTTCTGGACCTCTTTGCTTTTACTTCCAATGTCATTGTCACAAATTTACCAAGATATCTGGCTCTTTTCCCTCCCTCTCTAAAATGCTGCTGACATGATTCGAGGCATCCCTGACCCTGGCACTCAGGAGGCAACATACCATTCGGGTGTCCCGTTCACATCAGTAGATTTTCCTGTCTGTTCCCCTGACGATTCAGTCCCCGATAGGACCACTCCCCTCTTCTGCCTCTAACAACAGTGAGAGATGCTGATCCGGAAGGGGGAAGACCTGTGTCAGTCAGAGTCTGCACTCACAGAGCATATGAAAGACTTGTGTATTTTCCTGACAATCCCTGTCACCACACTGATACCCGCTTTTATTCCCTACAATATTATCGTCAGTATTAAATTCCCAGTTCCTCTGGTAGATCCAAACTCATGTCCTGCTGTGTTAGTGCATTTGCCTGGGACTGGAAAACAGTGGTTCATCTGCCAGTCCTGTGTATTGGTTGTATTATGTCCCTGTGCTGGCGTGTCCAGGGGTCTGAGATCTCCAGCTGACCATGCGACAGTGATGCCTCCCAGTCGGTGGGGTTGATGTGAAATAAACTTCTGTTCCCCTTCAGCTCAGTATTACAGACAATCTTTACCTCAAATTGGAACTAAATTGAGTTTCGTAAACAAGGAGAAATGAATAAGTTTTACCTCGATTAATAGCATCAAGCGTTTCTCTCAGCACGGTGTTCAACAAATAGAGGTGATCGAATTTTCCAACCGGTAGGGTCTCATCTGTCACTGCCAATTCCTGAACATCGTCATTAATCCTGGAAATATTAAACTGCTGGTTATAAATTGCTATTCTGAACTATTTTACAAATCCATTCAGGGTTTTAGTAAAGAGCCTGTCCTACCTTCTGTTCCAACGAGCTTCCTCCTGAAATAAATAAAACACAAATCCGATTAGACTTGGATTTACTGTCCATATCCTGAATTTCATCAAAATCATTACAAGGTGTAGAAAATTCCCACTCCCACATTCACTCACACACACGGACAATACAGAACCATGGGGTAAAATACAGGGAAAGTTTCTGAATGTCAGACCATTGCTGAGAGGATGAAACTTACAGGGAAGACAGAACAGGGTGTGCATTATCATCTGGATATGACGTCAGTGTGATAGGATGGAGGAATTTAAGATCAGTGATGTATGTGATTATGTGCGGGTGGAGGAAGTACCTCTACTTATGGTGAGACTTGGGGGGAAATATAATTCCAGATGGATTTTAACAAATTCCACCAGAAATTTAGTGAGGAGGATATGGAACTCGCTGCCACAGGAGTGGTTGAAATTGAACAGCAGAGATTGAATGTACTGGGGAGGCTGGATAAACAATTGAGGGACCAGAGATTTCGGGGCACTGTTGCTGGTTGTGGTGAGTAAGTGGCAGGGGGATTGTGAAGCAGGGAAACTGATAGAAGATGGACCTAATGGCCTGTTTATGATAGAGAATGGGATATAATCCCATGCGAAATATATCCAAAAAATAAAGAGACAGTGAAATTTTCCGTAATCTGATGGAAACCGGATATGGAGGATAAGTCTAATGTGTGGGTCACATTCTTTGTTCTCACTGATTGACAGAGAGACCCTCATACCAAACACACTCACAGCCTGTGACTGGAACTGGGTGTTAATGGGAGTTTTAGAGGATATTTAATGCGGTAATTAAGGAAACAGTCAGCAGCTCTGTGTTATGATTGGAGTAATTAATTTCAGAGAGATTTGCATTCTGTCCTGGGATGTACAGACGTCGTGGAAGCCCAGCTTTGGGACAATAGACAAAAGGTGTAGCAGTAGGCCATTCGGCCCTTCTAGCCAGCACTGCCATTCACTGTGATCATGGCTGATCATACACAATCAGTACCCCGTACCTGCCTTCTCCCCATATCCCTTGACCCCGCTATCTATAAGAGCTCTATCTAACTCTCTCTTGAAAGCATCCAGAGACTTGGCCTCCACTGCCTTCTGGGGCAGAGCAGTCCACATATCCTCCACTCTCTGGGTGAAAGAGTTTTTCCGCATCACTGTTCTAAATAGCCTATCCCTTATTCTTAAACTGTGGCCTCTAGTTCTGGACTCACCCATCAGCGGGAACATGTTTCCTGCCTCCAGCGTGTCCAATCCCTTAATAATCTTATTATTAAGGGACAACAACAACCCTGAATAGATGCATCAATTGTCTGGTGAGAAACAGTTTACTGCCATTTGTAGATGCTGTGTGTAGGAGCAACGCATCTGTTTTCTGTTTGCATTGTATTCTGTGTTATGTGTTTATTATGGTAACTCGTCACGTGATTGGGGACGTGGTCAAAGCGAAGGGAAAAAGTTACGTATCTGTACTTTGTTCTGGGCGGTTTTGAGCTGGGGACGGGCGGATGTCATTCTGTTCTTGACCGCTGTGTTGCAGCTTACTTTACAATGAATTACCCTGAAGATTCATCGCTTCAAGATTGTACTTTGCCAATGAAGGACTGAAAGCGTATCTTGGACATTTTGAAATGTCATTATTGGAGTGATTGGAGGGCGCATCATGCAAATATAACAGCTTGTGTGAGGTCGCCAGCAGCGGCAATTGATTTGTTAGAATTGGCCTCGGTGCTGTGTTTATTTCAAATATACCACTGTTCATTTAGTGTCCTTTGACAGAAACAAATTGAAATATAATCCCTCACCTTGAGAAACATCACACTGTCTTTTTGATCCATCTGTTCCTTTAACTTCGTGATTTCCTCCTGAATAATCCTTATATTCTCTTGAAAAGCTAGAAGATTTTTCTCCATTGGGTTGAGAATCCTCTTCTCTTCTTCCCTGAGATCCCTGAGTAAGCTCTGCTCTTTCTCAGTGATAATCTGACGCAGTTCAGCAAACTGGGATGTGATGTGGGTCTGAAGGCTGTGTGACTGTTCCTGTCGGATGAAAGGTGAAGATTAATATACTGCATTGCTGTGCTCTGTTTCCTTTTGTCGTTAAGTTCGGTCTATTAGAGTCCATGCTACTTCTGAGAGCATTCCCGTCAACACCATTCACTCACGTTTTCCTGAAACCTATTCTCACTTATTGACTCATAAACTCCCATCTGATTCACGCACATCCTCCCCACCTTTACAGGGTTAACGGTAATTAGCCATTCATCCGGGATGTCCTTGGGATGTGTCGGAATCTCTCGTGGTCACAGGGAGAGCATTCAAACTCCACACAGACAGCACCAGAGGTCAGGATCGAACCCAGGTCACTGGAGCTGCGATACTCGGCTATTCTGCATTAAAGGGAGCAAAACTCGACAGTAATATCAGAAATTCCGCTAAGGAAGCCTCACCTGAACTCCGGAAATCTTCTCTTTCAGTTGTTGCTCCTTTTCCTGGAAGTCTGATTTCTTTTTTGTGAGAGAGTCGAAGGAAGATTTTAGCTGATCCTGGAAGTCAGAGAGTGAAGGAAATAGAAACAAAGATGCATCAAAAGAAACAGGTGATCAACCCCGATTATCACACAAAATGCTGGAGGAACTCATTGAGTCAGGCAGCATCTATTCAGGGGAAATAAACAGTCGGTATTTCGTGATGAGACCCTTCTTTGGGACTGGGAAGGAATGGGACAGAAGCCAGAATAAAAAGGTTGGGGACGAGAACCAGCTGACAGGTGACGGGTGAGACAACGTGAGGGGGAACGTGGGGGAGGGTGATGAAGTGAGAAGCTGAGAGGGGACAGGTGGAAGAGGTAAAGGGCTGGAGAAGAAGGAATCTAATTCGAGAGGACAATCGACCGTGGAAGAAACGGGAGGAACTGGGCTGTTTGCGGCCCTGAATGGTGACGAGGGAGGAGGTTAGGAGTCAGGTGTAGCACTTGTCCCGCTTGCAGGTGTCAGTGCCAGGAGGGAGATCAGTGGGGAGGAGCGAGTGGATCAGGGCGATACAGTACGGGGAGCGATCCGTACAGAGACCGGAGAGTTGCGGGGTGAGGAGGTGGCCTGTGGGACGTAGAGATGCTAGAATCCCGTTGGAGAAGGCGGAAGTTGCAGAGAATCATGTGCTAGTTATAGAGGCTGGTGTGATGATATATAGGACAAAGGAAATGTGTTAAGTATTGAACTAACGTTAGTTTTTACCATATAGCTTTTAACAGCTTCTTTAATCGGCCTGAAGCGGTGCTCTCTGTGTTCCTCCGCCACTGCACAGATCACACAGATCAGTGTCTTGTCCGTTTCACAAAATAGCTTCAGTTCTTCCTCATGTTCCTCGCAGTGACGTTTACTTTCCTTCCCTTTCGGATTCAGGTTTAGATTTCGAACTTTTTGTGTCAGATTTGCTAAGGCCCGATTCACCCTGAGGGTGCTGTCAGTAAACTCCTCTCTACATTCCGGGCAGGAGTTTCTCTCCTCCCTTTCCCAACACCGTGTGATACAAGAGCGACAGTAGTTGTGTCCGCACTCCAGAATAACAGGATCGGTGAAGAAATCCAGGCAGACGGGACAAATTACCTCCTCGCTCAAACTCTCGGTCTCTCCTTTCGAAGCCATGTTAACTCCCAGCACTTCCTGATTCCGAATGCTTTCACTTTCGGGGAGCTGCTGATTCCCTGCAGTACCGCGACTGTCCACTACGCGCGCTGCACTACATCCCTCTGGTGCTCTCCCCCACCCCCTTTCTTTCTGCCTAGGCCTCCCGTTCCATGATCCTTTCCCTTCTCCCGCTCTGTATCCCTTTTGCCAATCACCTTTCCAGCTCTTAGCTTCATCCCACCCCCTCCGGTCTTCTCCAATCATTTCGCATTTCCCCCTCCACCCACTACTTTCAAATCTCTTACTATCTCTCCTTTCAGTTAGTCCTGAAGAAGGGTCGCGGCCCGAAACATCGACAGTGCTTCTCCCTATAGATGCTGTCTGGCCTGCTGTGTTCTACCAGCATTTTGTGTGTGTTGTTTGAATTTCCAGCATCAGCAGATTTCCTCGCGTTTGCTCAGGGAATCAACATGGTTTTGCTGGATGTGTTCAGTGGAAATTCTGGCCCTTTCTATGTTTAGTGTGGGATCAACAACACATTAAACGGGCAACAGATAAGAAAACGCGGCCATGGACTGTCTAAGCCCGGCTACGAGCGGAGGAGGGATGGCCATATGGCCAGCAACCCCATCTCTTAAAAACCTAGAGCGACAAAAACGTCAGCTGAATCTCCAAAGGCCCCATCCCTGCGGTCGGAAGGACCGTCCCCTGGAAGACGATTGAAGTCCTGCGCTGAAAGGAGAAGCTATGTGTCCCCCCGGGGTGGTTAACTACTACAATAACTGTGAGGCTTCCTCAGCCAACCCCGGCCAATCCCTGTCCAGTGTAGAGGATTCCTGTAGTTCCAATGGTGACCCTGTAGTCTGGAATGTGCCAGTCGGCAGCATTCCTGTACGACTGGGCTTCGCAAACTTTTTTTTATGCCAAGGACCAATACCAGTAACTGTGGACCACAGGTTGGGAACTCCTGCTCTCCGGACATCTCGATGTGATGGCAGGTCAACAAGTTTCGAGCGTCTTTCCCCGAGTTGATGATCTTCCAGCAGCATTTGCTGTCCGTTTTCATGCGCGTCCTGGGAACAGCCCGAGGATCAGTGAGCCTTCTGTCACGCAGCTGCTGTGGCACAGGCCCTTGCATCTTTCTCCACAGATCTTCGCCATCCCACAGTCTGCAAAGAGGTGAGTGACCGTCTCGTCTCCACTGCAGTAATCTCGGGGCAGCGTGCTGTGGGAGTGATCTCCGGGCATGCAGCAAGGATCAGACTGGGAGGGACCCACTCGTCTCCACTGCAGTAATCTCGGGGCAGCGCGCTGTGGGAGTGATCTCCGGGCATGCAGCAAGGATCAGACTGGGAGGGCCCCTCTCGCAGCCAGACAGGTGAGGTCCTGGTGCCTGTTGGTGAGATCTGGTGAGGAGGCATTCTGCCAGATGGTCTGGACTGTCTGCTCAGGGAACCACTCCACTCTGTCCATCCAGTCCGTCTCCTGCAGTAACTGCATGACATTCCGTGCACTGTCTGGTGTTCTTCTGGTCAAAGCTGCTGGTCTGAAAGAACTGTCACCAATTTCATTAACGGAAGGTTCACATGGAGAAGCTTCCTGATCTTGACAGACACAGTCTCACAGGGTATTTACAGGGTAGGGGCAGGAATGATGTTTCTCCTGGCTGGGCAGTGGAACCAGGGATCACAGATTCAAAATCCGAGATCACCTCAGCAGGACTGAAATGAGGAGAAATTTCCCCAGCACTGTGCGGTGAACATTTGGAGTTTTCTCCAAAAGTTTTCTAAATTAAACAGACATATTTAGGGGCTCGGCGATATTGGGAACGTTGCAGGAAAGTGGCGCTGAGGTCAAAGATCAGCCATGTTCTGAGTGAGGGGCAGAACAGCGCAACGGGCCGAATGGCAACACCTGCTCCTGTTCCTTATTTTCAAAATCACGAGTTGAGCTTTGTGCTTTGTTCTCCCTTGGCCTTCAGCCTGTCGGATTACACAGGGGAGCGGCGAGAGCTCCGGAGGTCCATCAGCAGCGGCTGCGGTTATTTCATGCTCTTGTTATTTATCGCTTTTTTGCATTTGCACAGTTTGTTACCTTCAGCACTCTGGCTGATCTTTCACTGCCTGCTTCTGTTATGCTAACTATTCTATACTTTTTCTAAGTATGTCCGCAGGAGAATGCTTCTCGGGGTTGTATGTAGTGACTTATCTGGACTCTGATAATAAAATTTATTTTGCAATTTGAGTTTCGGGGATTTTCCTTTAATTCTGAGAACAAACTGTGACTGACATCTCCAGCTCCCAGCAGCAGCCCGTCCTCAGACACTCACAGCCAATCAGCGATCACCGCTGGGAGAAGGGTGCTCCCATTGGCTGAGGGGTGTCAGTGGGCGGGACGCTGAGCGCCCTGCCGGGCCGGAGTTTGGAACCGGGACCGAGTGAGGCCAGATACCGGAGCTGCGCCTTCGGTTTCGGCTGCACCACCGGCGGGTCTTGAATCCTTTCGAAGGCAGAGCTGAAGAGACCGGCGGAGATTCCGTGAGATGTTTCAGCTACACGGAGTGCGCCCGGCCTTTCCCCGCCGAGGATCGGGTCCAGTTGTCTGGAGTTGTCTCCCAGACCCGTCCCTTACTGCTGGGAGACGGGAGCTGCCCCGCAGCGGCTGCCGATGGATCTCTGGAGCTCTCACCGCTCCCCTGTGCATTCCGAATGGCTGAAAACCAAGGGAGAACAAGGCGCAAAGGTAAACTCGTGCTTTAGAAAATAAGTAACAGGAGCATGCCTGGCCACTCGGCCCGTTGCGCCTATTTCACCCTTTCCTCAGAATAGACCTTTCTTTTTAAATCTTTTTATTGATTTTAAAGAAACATAAATGAAACATGAATACAAAGAGCTTGAGAGTACATAATTTATAGGTTAATGTACAAATACAAACAGATGATAATAACCTCCCAAACTCATAGTGGTTACAAAAAATGGAGAAAATAAGAAATCCTCCGCCCCAAAAAAATAAAAAAAAAATCCTAACCGACATGGGCCATTGCATTATATCAATTATACACAGTAGCGTCAATAACTCCGCACCTCCATCCAAATAATTAAGGACAATAAATTATTCAACATAAATGGTCTCCAAGTTTCTTCATATTTAATTGAAGGGTCAAAAACAACACTTGTAATTTTTTCTAAACTCGAACAAGAAATAGTTTGAGAAAACCACTGAAATATAGTTGGAGGATAAATTTCTTTCCAATTCAATAGGATAGATCTTCTAGCCATTAATGTAACAAATGCAATCATCCGCCGGGCTGAGGGGGGATAAACGACTATTATCCACCATTGGTAAACCGAAAATTGCAGCAATAGGATGCGGTTGCAATTTGATATTCAGAACTGTTGAAATAATACAAAAAATATCTTTCCAATAATTTTGAAAACAGGGGCAAGACCAGAACATGTGGGTCAAAGAAGCGACTTCAGAATGACATCTGTCACTGGTTGGATTAACATAAGAATAAAATTGAGCGAGTTTATCCTTGGACATGTGAGCCCTATGAACAACCTTAAATTGTATTAGGCATGTTTAGCACAAATAGAAGAAGAATTGACTAATTGTAAAAATTTCTCCCACTGCTCTGTGGGTATAAGACAGTGAAGTTCTTTTTCCCATTCCTTCTTAATTATTTCTGATACTCCTGGCTGTATTTTCATGATCATATGATAAATGATGGCTACTTAACCCTTCTGGCAAGGATTCAGAGCTAGAATTTTTTCTGTAATGTCCATTGGACATAATTTCAGAAAATACTAACATTCAAGAAATTTCTAACTTGCAAGTATCTAAAAATATGAGTTTTAGGTAGGATAGCTGTTCAAAGGACATAAAACCGTTATCTAAAAAAGATCACGAAAACATGTTATACCTTTTGTTTTCCATAACACAAAGACTTGGTCCATAAAAGAGGGCTGGAAAAAGAAGTTAGATATAATAGGGCTTGATTATTCAAGCCAAAGAATTTACGAAATTGAAACCATATTCTTAATGTATGTTTAACTATAGGATTAGTTATTTGTTTATTCGGTTTAGATAAAGCAAAAGGAAGCGAAGATCCTAAAATAGAAAACAATCTGAAGTCTTGTACAGATTTACACTCCAAATTTACCCATTGTGGACAAGGTACTATGACCGATTCTTGTGTCCAAAATATTAAATATTGAATATTAACTGCCCATATAGTAAAATCTCAGGTTTGGCAAAGCAAAACCAGCTTCCTTCTTAGGCTTCTGTAAATATTTTTTACTTAATCTGGGATTTTTATTCTGCGACACATACGAGGATATTTTGGAGTCAATAATACCAAAAAAAGATTTAGTAATAAAAATTGGTAATGTTTGGAATAAATATAACAATTGGGTAATACTATCATCTTGATAGTATTAATTCGACCAACCAATGACAGAGATAATGGGGACCACCTGGTAACAAGTTGCTTGATTTGTTCAATTAAAGGTAAAAAATTAACTTTAAATAAACCCTTATGTTTCTTGGTAATTTTAATACCCAAATAAGTAAAATGATCTGTGACAACTTTATATGGTACGTGTTTATAGATTGAAACTTGCATATTTAATGGAAATAATTCACTCATTAAAATTCAGTTTGTAGGCAGAAAAGCTACTAAACTGAGCAAGTAAGGATGAAATAGCAGGAATAGATCTCTCAGGGTCAGATATGTATAGTAACATATCATCAGCATATAATGATAACTTATAAGTCCCTTACCCACGGGTAATACCAAAAATATTAGGTGATTCACGAATGGCAACGGCTAGAGGTTCCAAAGCAATGTCAAATAATAGAGGACTTAAAGGGCAGCCTTGCCTCGTACCACGGGACAACTGAAAAAAAGGAGATCTTTGATTCTTGGTAAGAACCGAAGCCAAAGGCTTATAATACATTAATTTAAACCATGATATAAATTTCAAGCTAAAATTAAAATTCTGCAAAGTATTATATAAATATAGCCATTCAACTCTATCGAACGCTTTTTCAGCATCTAAGGAAATTACATTCTGGTATTTTAGATGAAGAAGTATAAATTATATTAATTAATTTTCTAATGTTAAAAGATGAATAACAGGTTTTAATAAATCCGGTCTGATCTTCAGAGATAATTTGAGGTAATACATTTTCTAATCTAGTGGCCAGAATTTTGGTAAAAATCTTAGAATCCGTATTCAGCAAGGATATTGGCCGATAGGATGCACATTCAGTGGGGTCTTTATCTTTTTTAAGAATTGGAGAAATGGAGGCATCATAAAAAGATCGTGGTTATTTACCTACAGTTAACACATCTTTAAAATTTTTACAAAGCCAAGGAGCGAGTATAGAAGAAGAGGATATAAAAAATTCAACAGTATAACCATCCAGACCAGGGGCTTTACCTGAATTCATTGAAAAAGGGAGTGGGTTCCCCTTTCCAGACCCTGCTCGGGGACTTGTGCCACTCCTCAGGGTTATATATGGAACCTCTTGGACAGGGACAGGAAGTGGGTTCCCCTTTCCAGACCCTGCCCGGGGACTTGTACCACTCCTCAGGGTTATATATGGAACCTCTCGGGCAGGGACAGGGAGTGGGTTCCCCTTTCCAGACACTGCCCGGGGACTTGTGCCACTCCTCAGGGTTATATATGGAACCTCTCGTACAGGGACAGGGAGTGGGTTCCCCTTTCCAGACCCTGCCCGGGGACTTGTGCCACTCTTCATGGTTATATATGGAACCTCTCGTGCAGGGACAGGGAGTGGGTTCCCCTTTCCAGACCCTGCCCGGGGACTTGCCTGCACTCCTCAGGGTTATATATGGAACCTCTCGGGCAGGGACAGGGAGTGGGTTCCCCTTTCCAGACACTGCCCGGGGATACTTGTGCCACTCCTCAGGGTTATATATGGAATCTCTCGTACAGGGACAGGGAGTGGGTTCCTCTTTCCAGACCCTGCCCGGGGACTTGTGCCACTCCTCAGGGTTAAATAAGGAACCTCTCGGACAGGGACAGGGAGTGGGTTCCCCTTTCCAGACCATGCCCAGGGACTTGTGCCACTCCTCAGGGTTATATATGGAACCTCTCGGACAGGGACAGGGAGTGAGTTCCCCTTTCCAGACCCTGCCCGGGGACTTGTGCCACTCCTCAGGGTTATATATGGAACCTCTCGGGCAGGGGCAGGGAGTGGGTTCCCCTTTCCCAGGCAGACGCCCGAAGGTGACCGGGAGCCACCAGAGGGGCTGATGTAATACAAGCCATGGCACGGTGCGTCGCTGAGGTAAGGGTACCCATTTGAATGACAGCCCGATTGCAGGCGGATTTTGGTGAATTTACCCGATAACTACAGAAAAAAAGGAGAATTTGCTTGCGTACTTTATCGCTCGTTTTAAGGATACGTGAGAGTCCAATGCCGGCAAACCACCGGACAGATCAGTATGTCCAGCTGGCAGTGCAGACTTTTCTAAACTGTCTCAGACCCAAGCCTGCCCACTCCTTTAAGTTAACTAATCTCAATTCGCTGTGTCAGACCTGGCCCCGGGTGACATAAATTCTGATGAATAGGGAGCGCAATTGACTCTTTAAAGGGACTGGGGGAAAGCGAGAGTGTGCACAGAGAACCGGTAGTGAGGAGATGGAGTTCGGGTCCCGACGAAGAACCCAGAACGGGTGGCAGGATCGTGCGGACGGTGCAGATGAAGAGGACACTTGGCTAAAGGCAGAGATGGGGTTTGTAGAAAGAGGGGACATTGGGCCAGAGATTGTCGCACTGCAATCACAGACAAGAATAATAAGCGGCAGGAAGAGAGCCTGGATCACAGCAATACTCGACAGAGTACCACATTTACTCTCCACAATCCCTTTGGTCCCGGATAGGGCAGGCCAGAGGGGACGGATCTCAGTAATACTCGACAGAGTAACACATTTACTCTCCATAATCCCTTTGGTCCCGGATAGTGCAGGTCAGATGGGACGGATCACAGTTATACACGACAGTGTAATACATTTACTCTCCACAATCCCTTTGGTCCTGGATAGGGCAGGCCAGAGGGGACGGATCACAGTGATACTCGACAGTGTACCACATTTACTCTCCACAATCCCTTTGGTCCTGGATAGGGCAGGCCAGAGGGGACGGATCACAGTGATACTCGACAGTGTACCACATTTACTCTCCACAATCCCTTTGGTCCCGGATAGGGCAGCCCAGATGGGACGGATCACAGTGATACTCGACAGAGTACCACATTTACTCTCCACAATCCCTTTGGTCCTGGATAGGGCAGGCCAGAGGGGACGGATCACAGTGATACTCGACAGTGTACCACATTTACTCTCCACAATCCCTTTGGTCCTGGATAGGGCAGGCCAGAGGGGACGGATCACAGTGATACTCGACTGTGTACCACATTTTCTCTCCACGATCCCTTTGGTCCCGGATAGGGCAGGCCAGAGGGGACGGCGATACAGGCAGCTGTGATCAGGCTCACCACACACGCAGGCTCCTTTCTCACTGCTGTAATCAGGTAGAAGGTACATGAGCCTCAGGACTCGCCCCACCAGGGTCAGGAACAGTTACTACCCCTCAACCATCAGGTGTGGAACAATACAGGATAACTGCACTCACTTGCTGTCCATAGAGATGCTCCCACAACAAATCATCGTACTGGGACTGTCTCAAAATGAGTGAAATAAGAGGTGGTTTGACAGACAGATCGCATTCCAGTCTTAGAATTAGAGAAATACAATCTCACAGGATATTTACAGCGGAAGGGCTGGAATGAAGTTTCCCATAATGTGTGGAACCAGCGGTCACAGACTCAAAATCCGAGGACAACTCAGCAGGACTGAGATGAGGAGAAATGTCCTCTCCCAAAGTGCAGTGAATCATTGCAATTATCTCCACAAGGTTTCTAAATTGAATAGACATATCCTGGTGCTCAGGGGTGATGGAAAGTTGCAGGAAAGTTGTGCTGAGGTCAAAAGTCAAGCATCTTCTGAGTGACGGGCAGAAGATTTGCAAGGGGCCGAATGGCCACGCCTTCTCTATTTCTTATCTTCTGAAACACGAGTTTACCTTTCCGCCTCACTGTTTCTTGTCCTGTCAGATTGAACAGGGAGCGCTGAGAGCACTGGACATCTATCGGCAGCGGCTGCGGTTATTTCATCTTCTCGTTGTTTATTTGCATTGGCGAAGTTTGTTTCTTCTGCACTCTGGTTGATCTTTCAGTGATCCAGGTATAGTTACCATTCTGTAGCTTTGCTCTGTATGTTTGTAGGAGTTGTATGTGGCGACTTATGTGTACTCTGTTAGTTTTTGGAATAGTCGCTTGGGGAATCTGAGGTGGAGGAGTATTTGGGGCTTATTTAAAATTATACATAGATATTATCCAAACAGTGTTTATTTGACAAGGGTTAATTCTGATATTGAAACTAACTGTTCTTTTTGTGGTTTATATCCAGAGAATTTATTTCATCTGTTTTGGGATTGTGAATGTGTTAAAACATTTTGGGTTAATGTTTGTCAATTTATAGATCAATATATTAATGTGGATTTTACATTTGTTTTCAAAACGTCTTATTTGGCTTTACTAATAACAACAAATCTCATAGGGATCATTTCTTTATCATAAATCTTTTGTTAATTTGCAGCAAATTTTATATCCATAAATGCAATCACTGCAATAAGAAACCTTCATTTATATTTTTACGTCAGACTTCAAACTATACGTTTATACTCTGAAAACTTCCCATAACCAGAAAGCTGTAAAGACTGTACAAATCTGTCAACGTTTTGTGTTATATCTGTAAATGTTCCTGTTTTGTGACTCCTCTTAGATACAGTTCCTTCTGTCCAACAGTATTTAGAGAGGATTTCCTTGTTTATTTGTATATTTAAAATTAATAGTTATATATTCGTTTCCGCTTTTGTGTGATTCTCTGGCTTTGTTAGCATATGTTTAGTGTTTCTGTTTTTGTTTGTGTTCAATAAAAAAAAATTAAAAATTTAAAAATAATAATAAAATTTACTTTGAACTTTGAGCCTCGGGGAACTTGCTTTGATTCTGAGAACAAACTGTGACTGACATCTCCGGCTCCCGGCAGCAGTCCGCCCTCGGACACACTCACAGCCAATCAGAGAACGCTACTGGGAGAAACTTGCCTCCATTGGCTGAGGTGTGTCAGTGGGCGGGACGCTGAGCGGACCGAAGTTTGGAATCGGGAATCGGTGAGAGACCCGAGATTGGGAGCAGCTCCCCGGGTAAAGGCTGCAACAGCGGCCGGAGTTTTGAATCCTTCCGAGGGCGGAGGTGAAGATTCGGACGGAGATTCCGTGAGATGTTTCAGCCACACAGAGGGTTCCCGGTCTTTCCCCGCCGCGGATCGGGGCCTATTGTCCGGAGTTTCCTCCCAGTCCTGTCTCCTGCTGCTGGGATATGGGAGCTGGCCCGCAGCGGCTGCCGATGGAACTCCGGTGCTGTGAGCGCTCCCCTGTGCAAAAGGACAGGCTGAAGGTCAAGGGAGAACCAGGCACAAAGGTAAACTCGGACTTTAGAAAAAGGAAACACGAGCAGGCCATTCGGCCCTTTGTGTCTGTTCTGCCTTTCACTCAGAACATGCCTGATCTTTGACCTCAGCGCCACTTTCGCGCAACGTTCCCAGCATCGCAGAGCACCAAAATTTATCCTTCGAATTTTGAAACCTTGTGGAGAAAATTCCAAAGATTCGCTGCCCTCTGGGTGAAGAAATTTCTCCTCATCTCAGTCCTGCTGGGGTGAACTCGGATTTTGTGACCCCGGTTCCTCACCACAGCCATTTGTGTCTGCAGTACATTGCAATACATAGTAATAAAAACTATAAATTAGAATAAGTATTTATAAAATTAAATTTGAAATGTAGTGGCAAACGTGAGGGAAAATACTGAGGAAATATTCTTGAGATCATTGTCCATTTAGAAATCTGACGGTGGAGGGAAGAAGCTGTTCCTGAAACATTGAGTGTCTCTCCGGTGTCCTGTAGCAATGAGACGAAGGCATGTCCTGGGTGATGGGGGTGCTTCATGATGGATGCCACCTTTTTGTGGCATCATCTTTTGAATGTGTCCTGGATGCTGTGGAGTCCAGTGCCCATGAAGGAGCTGGCTGAGTTTACAACTTCCTGCAGCATTTTCCGATCCTGTGCAGTGGCCTCTCCACATCAGGCAGTGATGCAACCAGTTAGAATGCTCTCTACAGTACATCTGTAGAAATTTGCAAGTGGCTTTAGTGACAGACTGATCCCCCTCAATCTCTGAATGAAATATAGCCGATGTTGTGCCTTCATTGTAACTGCATCAATATGTTGGGCCCAGGATAGTTCCTCAGAGATGTTGACAGGCAGGAAATGGAAACTGCTCACCCTTTTCACTTCTGATCCCACGATGAGGACTGGTGCGTGTTCCCTCGACTTCCCCTTCCTGAATCCACAATCAATTCCTTTGTCTTCATGATGTTGAGTGCAAGGTTGTTGCTGTGACACCACTCAACCTGCTGATCTATCTCACTCCTGTACTCCTCCTCGTCACCATCTGAAATTCCAGCAACAATATTTGTGTTGTTGGCAAGTTTATAGATGAGCCTAGCCACACAGACGTGGGTGTAGAGAGAGTAGAGCAGTGGGCTGAGCACGCATCGTTGAGGTGTGCCAGTGTTGATTGTCAGCAAGGAGGAGATGTTATTTCTGACCCACACAGACTGGGGTCTCCTGGTGAGGATCCAGTTGCAGAAGGAGGTACAGAGGCCCAGGTTTTGGAGTTTGTTGATTACAATTGAGGGTCTGATTGTGTTGAACGCTGAGCTGTAATCAGCAGCCTGACTTGTGTATTGCTATTGTCCAGGTGATCTACGGCTGAGTGGAGAGTCAGTGAGATTGCATCTGCTGTAGATATATTGTGGTGATCGGCAAATTTCAGTGGGTCCAGGTCCATGCACAGACAGGAGTTGATTCTAGTCATGATCAACCGCTCAAAGCACTTCATCACAGTAGCTGTGAGAGCCACTGGAGGATACTCATTGAGGCAACTCACCCTGCTCTTTTGGGCTCTGCTATGACTGTCACGTTTGTGTGTGTGTGTGTGTGTGTGTGTGTGTGTGTGTGTGTGTGTGTGTGTGTGTGTGTGTGTGTGTGTGTGTGTGTGTGTGTGTGTGTGTGTGTGTGTGTGTGTGTGTGTGTGTGTGTGTGTGTGTGCATCAACCGATTTTCCTTTGTCGATCCTGATTTTTATTTCTTCTAAGAATTCCAACAGATTTGCCAGATCTACGATTTTCCCTTGAGATTAAAAGAGCAGCTCACTTGTGCAGCGGACCAGCAGTCCTCGAAGTTCTTGGAGTCGTGTGATCATATAAAACACATTAAGCAGAGAGTGAGAAAAAAAAACTCCTTTAGTTTGCCCCGAGAGGACGCAGCGTCCAAACGTTTTGCCAACTGAATGATGGCTCCAGGCCTGGAATTGCAGATTTCAGAAGAATGAAACAAATCGAAAATTGAAAGCACAGAAAATCCAGTGGAGAGCTAGAGAGGGAGATGTGAAAGTTGTTTTTGTGTGTGCATGTGTGTGTGGTGCATGCGTTTGTATCTCTTTTGTGTCTATGTGCCTGTGTCTGTGTGTTTGTCTGTGTGTGCATGGGTGTGTTTCTGTGTCTATGTATCGTCTCTGCGTGCTGGTATGTTTGTGAGTGTCTGGGTGTGTATTTGAGTCTGTGCGTGTTTGTCTCTATTGATGTGTGTCAGTCTGTAGGTGTGTGCACCTTGATGTTTGTGTGTGTCTGCCTGTGTTTTGTATGAGTCTCACGGCCTGTGTGCACATTTATGTCAATATATATAGACAATATAGACAATAGGTGCAGGAGTAGGCCATTCGCCCCTTCTTGCCAGCACCGCCATTCACTGTGATCATGGCTGATCATACACAATCAGTACCTGCCCTCTCCCCATGTTCCTTGACCCCGCTATCTATAAGAGCTCTATCTAACTCTCTCTTGAATGCATCCAGAGACTTGGCCTCCTCTGCCTTCTGGGGCAGAGCATTCCACATATCCACCACTCTCTGGGTGAAAAAGTTTTTCCGCATCTCTGCTCTAAATGGCCTACCCCTTATTCTTAAACTGTGGCCTCACCCATCAGCGGGAACATGCTTCCTGCCTCCAGCGTGCCCAATCCCTTAATAATCTTATATGTTTCAATCAGATCCCCTCTCATCCTTCTACTTTCCAGTGTATACAAGCCCAGTCGCTCCAATCTTTCAACATATGTTAGTCCCGCCATTCCGGGAATTAACCTTGTGAACCTACGCTGCACTCCCTTAATAGCAAGAATGTCCTTCCTCAAATTTGGAGACCAAACCTGCACACAATACTCCAGGTGGGGTCTCACCAGGGTCCTGTACAGCTGCAGAAGGACCTGTTTACTCCTATACACAATTCCTCTTGTTATAAAGGCCAGCATGCCATTAGCTTTCTTCACTGCCTGCCGTACTTGCATGCTTGCTTTCATTGACTGATGTACAAGAACACCTAGATTTCCCTGTGCTTCCCCTTTTCCTAACTTGACTCAATTTAGATAGTAATCTGCCTTCCTGTTCTTGCCACCAAAGTGGATAACCTCACATTTATCCACATTAAACTGCATCTGCCATACATTTGCCTACTCACCCAACCTGTCCAAGTCACCCTGCATTCACATAACATCTTCCTGACATTTCACACTGCCACCCAGCTTTGTGTCATCAGCAAATTTGCTAATGTTACTTTTAATCCCTTCATCTAAATCATTAATGTATATTGTAAACAGCTGCGATCCCAGCACCGAACCTGGCGGCACTCCACTGGTCACATCCTGCCATTCCGAAAGGGAATTGTTAATCGCTACTCTTTGTTTCCTGTCAGCCAGCCAATTTTCAATCCATGTCAGTACTCTGCCCCCAATACCATGTGCCCTAATTTTCCCAACTAATCTCCTATGTGGGACTTTATCAAAAGCTTTCTGGAAGTCCAAGTACACTACATCCACTACACCCTTGTCCATTTTCATAGTTACATCCTCAAAAAACTCCAGAAGATTAGTCAAGCATGATTTTTCCTTCATAAATCCATGCTGACTCAGACTGATCCTTCTACTGCTATCCAAATATGTCTTCATTTCATCTTTTATAATTGACTCCAGCATCTTTCCCATCACTGACATCAGGCTAACCGGTCTATAATTCCCTGTTTTCTCTCTCCCTCCTTTCTTGAAAAGTGGGACAACATTAGCCACCCTCCAGTCAGCAGGTACTGTTCCTGAATTTATAGAACATTGGAAAATAATTACCAATGCGTCCACGATTTCTAGAGCCACCTCTTTAAGTACCCTGGGATGTAGACCGTCAGTTCCCGGGACTTATCATCCTTCAAACTCAACAGTCTATCCAACACCGTTTTTTGCCTAATACAAATTTCCTTCAGTCCATCGTTTACCCTAGTTCCTTTGACCACTATTACATCTGGGAGATTGTTTGTGTCTTCCCTAGTGAAGACAGATCGAAAGTACTTGTTCACTCATCTGCCATTTCCTTGTTCCCCATAATAAATTCACTCGTTTCTGTCTTCAATGGTCCAATTTTGATCTTAACTTTTTTTTTTGCTATTCACATACCTAAAGAAGCTTTTACTATCCTCCTTTATATTCTTGGCTAGTTTACCTTCGTAACTCATTTTTTCTTGGCGTATTTCCTTTTTTGTTATCTTCTGTTGCTTTTTAAAAGCTTCCCAGTCCTCTGGTTTCCCGCTCATCTTTGCTATGTTATACTTCTTCTCTTTTATTTTTATACTGCCCTTTACTTCCCTCGCAGCCAAGGCCGCCCCCCCCCCCCCTTTAGAATCTTCTTCCTCTTTGGAATGAACCGATCCTGCACCTTCTGCATTATTCCCAGAAATACCTGCCATTGTTGTTCCACTGTCTTCCCTGCGAGGGTATTGTTCCACTGAACTTTGGCCAGCTCCTCCCTCATAGCTCCATAGTTCCCTTTGTTCATCTGTAATATTGACACATCCGATTTTCCATTCTCCTTCTCAAATTGTAGGTTAAAACATATCATATTATTATATATTAATGTGTGCCTGTCTTCGTGAGCACGCGTGGATCGCTGTGTCAGTGTGTGTGTGTGTGTGTGTGTGTGTGTGTGTGTGTGTGTGTGTGTGTGTGTGTGTGTGTGTGTGTGTGTGTGTGTGTGTGTGTGTGTGTGTGTGTGTGTGTGTCTCACTCTTCCTCTGGATGGATGTTTGTGAGTTTTTGTGCCTTTGCTCAAATTTGAAATTAAACTTATTCTGACAGTACAGATACGTAAACACATACAGCCATGATATTCATTTTCTTGCTGGCATCCACAGTAGAACAGAGAAATACAATAGAATCAATAAAAAACTGCACACAAAGACTGACAAGCTGATCATTTTTAGACGATGAGTTGCAGAGGCCTGGAAAATGTGTCCACACGTGTGGGACCTGCTTCCCCAGGGCAGCAGCGAGAAGAGAGCGTGGTCTGAGTGGGTGGGGGCTGGTTATCATTGATGCTGCTTTCCTGTGGCCGCGCTCCTTGTAGATATGCTGAATTTCTCTTTGCTGGGCTGGGAGTGTCCAACACTTTCTGTAGATCTTTCCGTTCTTGGGAACTGGTTTCTGTCCCGGGTTGTGATGCAACCAGTCAGGGTATTGTCTATCATGCATTTACTGAAGTTTGACAAAGTTTTGGACAACAAGCTGAATTTGTGCAACTTCTCAAGCAGTGGAAGCTCTGTGCCTTCTTTGTGACAGCACTTACGTGTCAGCTCTCTGAACTGGTAGCACCAAGGCATTTAATGTCACCGGCCCTGTGGAAGAACATTTGAAATATAAAGTCAGAAGAGTTGTGTGTTGTTAAAGTTTTGTGGCCTTGTGGATTGTTCCCAGATATAAACACAGGCTGATTTCCCTCTAACTCAGAGGGTGGAGAGTGGGGGGAGGGTGGGGTAGAGTCGAGGGGAGAGATGTAGAAAGAAGGTGAGGGAGGGTGGCAGAGAGAGAGAAGGGGATGGAGGGGGAAGAAAGGGTTAACAGTTGTGTGCTGTTAAAGCTTTGTGACTTGACAGCCTGTATTTATCCAGTTCAGTTGCAAGCCTGCAGAACTAAGATTATTGTGCTGACCACATCCCTTCAGTAGAGTGATAATACAGCTGTACAGATGAGATAAGTGTAGACGGGTGGGAAAGAACGTTTTGAACTGACTCCTCTGTTTTGACAAGGTCACCCACACTTGTCCGCTGCTGGATCCAAACACGAGCTGATTTCCCTCTAACTCAGAGGGTGGAGAGTGGGAGAAGGGTGAGGGAAAGCGGGGGGAGAGATGTAGAGAGAAGGTGAGGGTGGCACAGAGAGAAGGGGAGGGGGGAAGAGAGGGTTAACAGTTGTGTGCTGTTAAAGCTTTGTGACCTGACAGCCTGTATTTATCCAGTTCAGTTGCAAGCCTGCAGAACTAAGATTATTGTGCTGAACACATCCCCTCAGTAAGGCGATAATACAGCTGTACAGATGAGATAAGTGTAGACGGGTGGGAAAGAACATTCCGAACTAACACATCTGTTCTGCTAAGGACACACACACTTGTCCGCTGCTGGATTCAAACACAAGCTGATTCCCCTCTCACCCAGTTCCACAAATGTGGAATCTCAATGATCTTGTGGTAAAATAAATGATTTTCCACAATGACTGTGTGTTTCCTTTTTTATTGCTGCTTCGGATCCGGAGTAACAATTATTGTCTTTTCCTTTACGGTTGTGTACGGAAAATGGCATCAAAGGCAGGTGCGCTGAGAAACAGACTTGCAGCAGCGTCACAGACACATGGCAAAGCCGCGGTCACAACAACATCAACACAAGTTATTCAAACATTTTACAGGAAGGAACTCAAATAGAACAAAAACATTTAGAGCACAGTGGTCACACTGTTCACAGTACAAAATCGCACTCATAGTCTTCAAAACTAAAGTGTCCAGTTCCAGATAACATGGTAAACCAGCTTCCTGTCCGGAACAATGAATGCAACTGATTGTCACAGACAAGAGAAAATCTGCAGATGCTGGAAATCCAAGCAACACACACAGAATGCTGGAGGAACTCTGCAGACCAGGCAGCGTCTATGGAAAAGAATACATTCGACGTTTCGGGCCGAGGCCATTCACAAGACTTGACTTTAGACCATCCAATAGATTTAGCACTTCTGATATCAGTCTCACCGGCCTATAATTGCCTGGCTGAGATCAGCAGGTGGTGAATGTGTTGAATTCGTTGCCACAGGTGGATGTGTTGGCAGGTGATGGAGTGTAAATATGGCGGAGGCTGATAGGTTCTCGATCACTCAGGGCATGAATTGTTCCGTTAGGAGGCAGAAGAATGGATTCGGGAGGGAAATTGGTCAGCCATGATGAAAGGGTGGCGCATACTTGATGGAACGAATGGTCTGATTCTGTTCCTATGTCTTGTGGTCTAAACACAGATTTACCTTTCCCCAACTTTCCGGTTTCTGTAGAAATCGCTCCCTTCATTTCTCCTTTTCCACTGTTGTTCCTCCTGGCACTGATCCCTGAAAGTGAGAGGAATACCACACCTGCCCATTCATCTCCTCCCTTACTCCATTCATCGCCCAAAGAGGTTCTTCCAGGTGAGGCAACGCTTCCTCTATTGCATCCGCTGCTCCTGATGCAGCCTTCTGTATATTGGTGAGACCCGGCGTAAATTGGGGGGATCGTTTTGTCTAGCACTTCCTTTTCAGCTGCCAAAAGTGGAACTTCCCTGTGCCCAAACAATTTTATTCCTATCCTCATTCCCGTTCCAACATGTCGGTCCATGGCTTCCTCTTATGCCATCATGAAGCCCCCCCTCCCCCCTCCGGCTGGAAAAACAGCACCTTATATTTTCTTTATATAACCCCCAACCAGATGGCATGAGTAGCGATTTCTCCTTCCAGTCAACTTCATCCTTACTCCTCCCTTCACCTTTTTCCCCCAATCTGGCTCTTACCTCTTCTTCTCACCTGCATATCACCTCCCACTGTTGCCACTCCTCCTTCCCTTTATTCCATGAACTACCGTCTCATCTCCAATCAGATGCCTTACTCTCCAGCCCTTTATTGTTCCCACCCAACGGACATCATCAATCACATCACATCTTTCCTCCTTCTTCCGCCCGGCATTTTTATTCTGGCCTTCCCCCTTCCATTCCAGTCCTGGAAAAGCGTCTCAGATCGAAATGTCAGCTGCTGATTTATTCCCATAGACGCTGCCTCACACGCTGAGTTCCTCCAGGAATTTCTGTGTGTAACTTTCCCACCTAGTGGTGTCCTGCCGGAATCACTCTCACCTGGAGGTTTTCTGCCGCAATGGCTGCTCCCTTTTTGACAACACTCCCACCCGGTGGTGTGCTGCCGCAATAACAGGTCCGCTGTGGACAACACTCAACAGTTAACAGACGGCAGTCAACATTTTGTGAAATGACACTTCATCAGGAACGGAAAGGACGGGGAAAGATGCTAGAATAATAAATTGAGGAAAGTGGTAGAAGTACAAGCTGGCAGATGAGGGACAAGGTTGGGGGGAGGGGATGGAACTGAACTCAGAGGCTGGGAGATGAGAGTTGGAAAAGTTAAAGAGCTGCAGAAGAACGAATCTAATAGAGGAGTAGAGTGGAACATTGACGAAAGGAAGGGTGAGTGGAACCAGAGAAAGGTGATGGGCAGGTGAGAAGAGAAGGGGCGACAGGGTGAATAGTAACATACACAAACTCAGGAACTCAGCAGGCTCTGCAGCATCTATGGAAGGGAGTACGGATAGTCGATGTTTCCAGCTGAGACACCAGCAGGACTGGTGGAATAACGATGAGGAGTCAGGCTGAGAGGCTGTGGGGATAATGGGGAGAAATGCAAGGTGATAGGGGCAACCGGATGGAGTGTGTAGGGGTGAAGTAAAGAAGGCAATGGAAGAGAGAAAAGGGGGCTGGAGCACCAGACGGAGGCGATACCCATCTGTCCTCTCACAGATTCCCCTTTTCTGGTCCTGTATGTGTCACCAATCAACTTCCCAACTCTTCACTATTCTGACATGGATATAATTGATACAATGCCTGAATACAATTTTGCTTTTATCGCTCCCTCAGCGACTGCAAGCTGTCGAGGCCTTGACTCAGCAAAGCAGCCCCAAACCATAATGCTCCTTCCATCCGGCTTCAAAGTTAGGATGAGATTTTGGTGTTGGTGGGCAGTGCTCTTTCCCCTCCAAACAGAGCAATGCGAATTTCTGCCAAAACCTTCAACATTTGTCTCACCTGTCATTAGAGCATCCAGGTGATCTTTTGTAAACCTGAGACGTGCAGCAATGTTAATGAGGATTGCAGGGTTCACAAACTTTCTAGCACCACTCTAAACCTGGCCCTCACAGCCACAGAAACCCTGGTCCACACATCGCCCCAACACCTGACCCTCACAGTCACAGAAACCCTGGCCCACACACCGTCACAACACCTGACCTACTCACCCTTTAACGCTCGCCGAGACACCAACGATAAGCAATAAACCAACCACATTAGCATAGTTGTACAGATAAACATTAAAACCTGTGCACGGACGAGGAGGATCCCAGTAAAGGTAAGTGTTGACTTTGTTGATGAAGACGTGGGGCAGAGCAATATGGCAGGTTTGCGTGATGATGAGCGTCCAATAATGAGATCAGAAAACACAAGATCATTTCCCATTGTCTACATAATTTCACCTCATCAAAGGTGACGAGCTTTTCATTATCCTTTTCCACGGGATGGCAATAAAAAGCCAAGGGATCACAGAAAATATGTCACCCCTAAACTCCAGGTTTCAGGGTTAAGTGACCCTGAACATCCAATAAATTCTGTTAATTTACTCCTGGGGACACCCGCCCCACAACACACACAGATATAACATAAAGCTCAGACAAAAACAAGTACAGGGAGTTTACATCTTACTGCGAGGTGAAGCCAAATAACTAGGCCTCAAAACATTGTCTACTCCCCAAGTGGTCAAAATAAAAACTAACAGCTGGGGCTTACATGCCCTAATGCTCAAAGTGGCAAGCCTTTCATCACCCTGGACCATGGAGAAAATACAACCTCCATAAATACCCACTTCCCACCACAGACTGTGGTCCCCACGCCACCAGAAACGGTGGTCTACACACGCCTACACATAGCACGCATTTCCTGTAATCAACATGCCCGCCAACACGATCGGTAAGTAACAGACCGGTCACTTTACCAATATTAATAACCTTACACCTTGAAAAAGATGTTCACAATAAAGGCAAGCGTTGGGCCTGGTTAATCAATGCGTGGGCCAGACCACAGTTTCAGGGTTGTGTGATACTGAATCCCCAGTAACAAGATCAAGAAATCCGAGGGGGTATAATTTTCCTAATGTCCGCGCAATTACACCCTCACCCTAACTCTAACCCCGGCCACACAGCCCTACAAACCATGGCCAACCCCTCCCCCCTCATTCCTGAGCACTCATTGCCTGAAATCTAACATTCCCGCAGGCCCGCAGTGACGAAGCTTAGCACAGGGTCTCCAGCCGCCCGTCGCCAGGACTTCCCCAGACACCGAGTCTACCTCGGACCTCGTGTCCGTCTCGGAGTCCGGGTCATCGGTAAATCCGTCATTCCTCCCTACGAAGAGACCGACAGCAGCGGAACGCCGCTCCATGAGGGCCGAAGCAACCTCACCCACCTCGGGGAGTCGCAGGGCAGGGGAAGGAAAGAGGCTCCGGGGCCCTAGTAGTAATAGAAAGGAAAAGCGGCAAATAACTACTCTAAACTGGAAAATATAACTTTGAAATTAAGGCCGCTTAAACCTATACCCTAATTACTGAGGACTCTAATATCTCCAGAATTAAGTGATGCCCTAAAGGGGACGTTCAATTGGACCGCTACCTTGGAGCAAATACATTTATTTTATTTCTATCCTGGGAAAACTAGCGACATAACAAAATAACTTTTAAAACGTTATCCCCTCCTCTGGAGTAAATAACAGATCACACGGAGCTGTTACTGTGATTAAACAACTTTACGAACTGCTAAAAATGGCAGCATTACATTTCCCTATGCCAGTATGTGGGTGCCAGAATTAAAATTTAGCCGGGGTGGGGGCCAGGGAGTGAGAACAAATAACGAATAACTAAAACATGGAATTGTACCCCTGCGATTCCGGCCCTGCCAGGCAGTTTCGAGTTTACCCAGACCACAACCACAGTCCGGAAATGCAGCCGTGCCGTTGTGTCAGGGTTTGGGGTGTGTAGTAGAAGGAGCGTGGAGCCAGCACGGAAGGTGGGTCAGGAGACGGGCAGTAAGGATTCCTCATGACCCGTAAAGAAATGTTTCTGGCGTTCCTCAGAACATTTGAGCTGGCCGACATACCTTTCTTGTATGTAACTCCAAAACAGTGTGCCGACACACATCCAAATCTGCGCCATCCCAAAACTGTGAGCACCCCGAACACGCTCACACACCCACATCTATTATAAATGATCTCAGAGCAGCAATTACTTCAAACAGTAAACAATAAATGCCTGTCTCTACACTTAAAATCCCCATGCACCCCGAATGTGTTTACTTCTCCAGATCGGCCTACACACATGTGACGGCAAATTCGTGCGAACCCTCATGTTCGACGACACAACCCCTTATTCCGCGCACACCCCCAAATCCATATACATCCCCCAAAGTCATGTGCCCACAAGCCACCAAATCACCCACTCAGTGCGCATCCACACATGCTGACACCTCCGCAAACATAATCCTCTGAGCAGGAATTATTTCAAACAGTTCATGAAATGGCGGTCTCAATAGTAAAAATCCCCACTCCAGATCGGCCGAAACATTAAATTCTGGGTGTCACTCAAAATCCGTGTACAGCCACATGTGCACCTCCATACTGGACGACACAGTCCTTAAGTTTGCACAATTCGCGAATCAGTGTGCGCCGCCATATTGGAGAATGAATACACCATGTGTCCGTGCGCAAACCCAAATCCCTAAATGTGCGCTATCCCCATTTCAGTGCGCACCCCAAATCCCTAAATGTGCGCTATCCCCATTTCAGTGCGCACCCCAAATACGCTGACACTCCAAATGCACTTTAGATTATCTCAGAAGCAGAATCGTGTCACAGTTCAGAAAATGGCTGCCTCGACAATGAAATTTTATTCAATCCATACTCGCCATGCCCATCCCCAAATCTTTGTGCATCCCCCAAAGCCGAGGGCTTCCCTGCATGCACAACAGTTTATCCCAGGACAAGAATCATTTCAAACAGTTCACAAAATATCGTCCTCCGCATGAAACAATAGCAAGAACAAAGTCCAACGTGCAAAGAACAAATAATTGCTGTACACTGCATATCCAACAACTGTTGTCTGGGTGCTTCATCACTTTTTTTTTGGCTTTTCAATAACCTTTTCACCGAGTTGCTTGGAGTGTTCATTTGTCTTCATGGTGTAGTTTTTGCCAGGACACTGACACGGCATCAATTGGTCCTTGGGCATTTTTAGGACAGTTAATTGAAACATCCAGACTGCAAACGGTGATTTCCGTTTAACTAATTATATGAATTCTAAAACCAATTGGCTGCACTAGTGACTATTTAGGTTGTCATATTAAAGGGGGTGAATACCCATACAATGGATTATTTAAGGAGTAAATTATCATGGTTGCTCACTGGATAAAGCGAACCCGTGGAGTTGCTTTGGAGGACATTCAATTTACCAGGGAGTATTATGAGCAGCCTACACTGCATTCAGGTGGATGAACCCTCAGGCCTGACCCACTGCTTTGTGGAAGGAGAGAGAAAATTGTTGAGGTCCACTGAAGGCTGCCCCAGTGACTGAAGAGTGGCTAATATAACAATCACAGTCACAGCACGGAAACAGGCCATTCCGGCCCTCCTAGTCCGTGCCGAACTCTTAACCTCACCTAGTCCCACCTACCCGCACTCAGCCCATAACCCTCCACTCCTTTCCCGTCCATATACCTATCCAATTTTACCTTAAATGACACAACTGAACTGGCCTCTACTACTTCTGTAGGAAGCTCATTCCACACAGCTATCACCCTCTGAGTAAAGAAATACCCCCTCGTCTTTCCCTTAAACTTTTGCTCCCTCACTCTCAAATCATGTCCTCTCGTTTGAATCTCCCCTACTCTCAATGGAAACAGCCTATTCACGTCAACTCTATCTATCCCTCTCAACATTTTAAATACCTCGATCAAATCCCCCCTCAACCTTCTACGCTCCAATAAATAGAGACCTAACTTGCTCAACCTTTGCCTGTAACTTAAGTGCTGAAAACCAGGTAACATCCTAGTAAATCGGCTCTGCACTCTCTCTAATTTATTGATATCTTTCCTATAATTCGGTGACCAGAACTGTACACAATATTCCAAATTTGGCCTTACCAATGCCTTGTACAATTTTAACATTACATCCCAACTTCTGTACTCAATGCTCTGATTTATAAAGGCCAGCGTTCCAAAAGCCTTCTTCACCACCCTATCTACATGAGACTCCACCTTCAGGGAACTATGCACTGTTATTCCTAGATCTCTCTGTTCCACTGCATTCCTCAATGCCCTACCATTTACCCTGTATGTTCTATTTGGATTATTCCTGCCAAAATGTAGAACCTCACACTTCTCAGCATTAAACTCCATCTGCCAACGTTCAGCCCATTCTTCTAACCGACATAAATCTCCCTGCAAGCTTTGAAAACCCACCTCATTATCCACAACACCTCCTACCTTAGTATCATCAGCATACTTACTAATCCAATTTACCACCCCATCATCCAGATCATTTATGTATATTACAAACAACATTGGGCCCAAAATAGATCCCTGAGGCACCCCGCTAGTCACCGGCCTCCATCCCGATAAACAATTATCCACCACTACTCTCTGGCATCTCCCATCTTGCCATTGTTGAATCCATTTTATTACT
The DNA here is from genome assembly GCF_048418815.1 of Hemitrygon akajei. Classification (NCBI taxonomy): domain Eukaryota; kingdom Metazoa; phylum Chordata; class Chondrichthyes; order Myliobatiformes; family Dasyatidae; genus Hemitrygon; species Hemitrygon akajei. The sequence goes on along the minus strand of NW_027331925.1, from coordinate 7,390,245 downwards.
CCAGCATTAATACCTAACGACTGAACCTTCTTAACTCACCTTCCATGTGGAACTTTGTCAAAGGCCTTGCTGAAGTCCATATAGACTACATCCACTGCCTTACCCTCGTCAACATTCCTCGTAACTACTTCAAAAAATTCAGTAAGGTTTGTCAAACATGACCTTCCACGCACAAATCCATGCTGGCTACTCCTAATCAGATCCTGTCTATCCAGATAATTATAATTACTATCTCTAAGAATACTTTCCATTAATTTACCCACCACTGATGTCAAACTGACAGGTCTATAATTGCCAGGCTTACTTCTAGAACCCTTTTTAAACAATGGAACCACATGAGCAATACGCCAATCCTCCGGCACAATCCCCGTTTCTAATGACATCTGAAAGATCTCCGTCAGAGCTCCTGCTATCTCTACACAAACTTCCCTCAAGGTCCTGGGGAATATCCTGTCAGGACCCGGAGATTTATCCACTTTTAAATTTCTTAAAAGCGCCAGTAATTCCACCCCTTTAATTGTCATAGGTTCCATAACTTCCTTACTTGTTTCCCACACATTCAATATCCTTCTCCTTAGTGAATACCGAAGAAAAGAAATAGTTCAAAATCTCTGCCATCTCCCTCGGCTCCACACATAGCTGACCACCCTGATTCTCTAAGGGACCAATTTTATCCCTCACTATCCTCTTGCTTTTAATATAACTGTAGAAGCCTTTCGGATTTACTTCCACCTTATTTGCCAAACCAAACTCGTAACTTCTTTTAGCTTTTCTAATCTCTTTCTTAAGTTTCCTTTTACATTCTTTATATTCCTCGAGCAATTCCTTTACTCCATGCTGCCTATATCTATTGTAGACATCCCTCTTTTTTCGAACCAAGTTTCTAATATCCCTTGAAAACCATGGCGCTTTCAAACCTTTAACCTTTCCTTTCAACCGAACAGGAACATAAAGATTCTGTACCCTCATAATTTCACCCTTAAATGACCTCCATTTCTCTATTGCATCCTTCCCATAAAACAACTTGACCCAATCCACTCTCTCTAAATCAATGCGCATCTCCTCAAAGTTAGCCTTTCTCCAATCAAAAATCTCAACTCTAGGTCCAGTCCTGTCCTTCTCCATAATTATATTGAAGCTAATGCTATTGTGATCACTGGACCCGAAGTGCTCCCCAATACATACATCTGTCATCTGACCTATCGCATTCCCTAACAGGAGATCCAACACTGCCCCATCTCTAGTCGGTACTTCTATGTATTGTTGCAAAAAACTATCCTGCACACATTTCACAAACTCTAAACCATCCAGCCCTTTTACAGAATGAGCTTCCCAATCTATGTGTAGAAAATTAAAATCTCCCAGAATCACCACCTTGTGTTTACTACAAATATCTGCTATCTCCTTACACATTTGCTCTTCCAACTCACGCTTCCCATTAGGTGGCCTATAATACACTCCTATCAGTGTTACTACACCTTTCCCATTCCTCAATTCCACCCAAATAGCCTCCCTAGAGGAGCTCCGTAATCTATCCTTCCAAAGCACCGCCATAATGTTGTTTTACTGTTTAAAGAGCTGTCAAGGACAAACCTGGGAACTGCAGGTCAGTCAGCCTGACTTCAGTAGTTCGGACGCTACTGGAGGGGATCCGTGGGCACTTCCAACCAGCCAACATTTCCCACTTACACATTAGATCATCCCAGAGAGAGAGAAAAAATCAAATAGTTCACAAAATAGCAGCAACCAATTCAGAGTCAAAGCAAACACAAATTTAAAGTGCTTTTATTGATGGAGCCAGTTTGCGATAGTCCACTGTGGATCGCTGAAAATGATTTGTGAATGATTTCTGCCCAACGTGTGCACAGAATTGGCGCGACTGTAGTATGCATACACCGGACGTACGAGGTAATTGAAAGGCAAAAAGGGGGTTTCATTGTTGGGGCTCGTCCGGGATGGAGTGTCTGAGCTGCTGTGTGATTGCCCTGAGCATTGAACAAGTGGGGTTGTATGTTTAAACCTGCGTTAAACAATTGTCCGTAAAACAATTGCTTGTGTTTGGAATGGAATGGATATTCGTAGCCCATATTAAATGTTACTTATGATTATAAGTACCGTTAGAGCATTAGCAACAGTTGCGATCATGGAGCGAAGATTTGACAAAATGGCAGGCAAAGATTTCGCTTGAGTTTATCCTAGCGCTTTCGTTAGGGCAGTAGATCTGTCCGGTGCTCTTGCGGCCCCGGGAGCGGGGGTGGGTCATGGGCCATTCTTCCTTTCGAGAAGAGGGGAGTGAAGGCGAGGCTGCCGAATTGGAAGCGGAGATTCCTGCAGCTGTGCGCGGAGACTTTAAAGAAAAGCTGCTGTCGTTTCGGCGGAGTGAGGGGAGAGAGACGGCCGGAGAGACAGCTGAGTTGCTTGCGGCGGAGATGGGCCATACAAATGGCTGAGGCGAATTAGTTTAGGATGGACCAAGTGACAAAAAGGCACACATTCACAGGCGACGATCGATATTGCCTCCGAATGTCCGTTAGACGCGTACCCCTCCCTGCCGCGTTGGTTGAGCTGATCAGAGAAGTAAGAGGGGAGGAAAATGCGACGGGTGAGCGGGAGCCTCCGTCAGCAGGGTGGCGACCTCGGTAGTAGCCTCCGTTGCTGAAGAGAACAATGATATATCACAACCGGGGATGTTACAGGAGTTTGTGGCAGATTTGTGAACTGAGATGTCCAGGCTACAATGGGTAGCTGCCGCCACCAGGCATGACAAAGCCGACAGGGAGCCGGACCCACTGATGGGATACACTGAGCAGAGGGACGCTGTTGAACGGGGTCTCTGGAAAAAGCGACCGCTTCAGGAGGGAGTGTAAAGAACGTGAAAACCCTCAGAGATTGAGCCCGCGGTCACTCCGGCAGGAAGGGAAGTCAGCAAACTTCAGGGAGACACAATGAGGGAACGGCATGGCTTCTCGATAGTGACACATTCCAATCAATACATCAAGAAAAACACTGAAGTGTAAAGTCCTCTTCCTGAAGGCTAAGTGAGGCAAATCTGCAGCTTATCGCTAGGTATCGCGGGTGTTTGTGCTATAGACATACTTGACGCAGGTTCCCAGGTTACTCCCCTGTGTAGATCACTCTACAACCGGTATGTGACGTTTTGGTGCCACGCAGCGTGCAAGAGCCCCGGGGCCTCAGTAACGATGACCACCCGTACGGTGGATAACATCATTAATGGAGTCTGCGGACCTGGGGTTATGACAAAACCCATGGTTGTTTCAATTTTGATACTTTAATAAAAACGCTCTTTGAACTTTTTTCTTGACATTAGTTTAAGGTGCAGGCAGCATTTTGGAAATGATTCTTGCTCTGGGATGATCTAATATGCATGTGGGGTGTCCGTGGGTTTAGGAGTTCGCACAGATTTGAGGGTGTGCGCAGGTTTAGGGGTGTGTCGGCGGATATGGGAGATTAGGGGGTGCAGGTCAATTTGAGGTGTGATGACTCTCAAGGTACTTTACTGATAAATAGAGTTTGAACTTTGAACATCGTTTTCGTTATTTTTGTGAGGTGGGGGCAGCTATTTTGTGAATTGTTTGAAGTGATTCCTGATCTGGGGTAATCTAAGGTGCATTTGGGGGTGTCACTCCTCACTGTGATGTGCTGAGGAAGCGTACCCGACCAGAGTCACCAGTTGAAAAGCAACCGATGCCGGGCCGCAACAACACGTTCGTGCAAAGGGTTTTATTCATAGCCAGGCGGAAATAGTGCAAAAGCTCTTCAAAGGTTGTGATGAAGAAAGGAGGCAAATGAAAACAAACATATATCAACAAAAAATTACAAATATACAAAGCTTTCTTCATAACAAACTTTTTTAACCTTCCCATATAACTATCCACCAGACGTTAAATCCAACCGCCACATCTCCCAGCAAAGGCAGACTGAGGGTTTAAATCTGCCTCCGCCTGGCCGAGAAGGACTGTTGGTCTGGGCGGGGGGAGGGTGGGGGTGAGTGTGGATTACGTGACCAGATGATAGTAATTATTTTAGATGAAGAAAATGACCTTTTTAAACAGCGTTCTAACGTGCTACAGTTTGATTCCACAACAAATGTCCCACTGATCAGTGTCCACATGCTCAGGTGAATATAAAACAATAATGCCCTCCCACCAGTGGTGTTACCTCTGCAAGGTGTGGGGCGCCTGACCCCACTAACCCGGGTATTGTCTCAGGACACCCCAAAAGGCCTCTCCGGTCTCTTGGGGTCGTTCTGCTGTCTGGAAACCGAAGTAACGGTGTGAGTGAAAATAAATGAAACTGTTTGGAATGACTGTGTCCAGAATCGATATTTTTATCAGTTATCTCTACACGGTCCATTCCCCGGTCTCTGTTTTTCCGAAACTTTATCGTCTCCTTCACTCCCATACTGCATATTCTGCTGTCCTTGTCTCCCTTAGACACCATTCTCTGACACCTATACTGTATAGTTCCCTGTCTTTGTCACACCGGCACTGCATCATCTCCAGTCTCTGTCTCTGCTAAAATGTACAGTCTGTCCTCTCTATCACCCAACACTGTCAAGTCTCCAGACTCTGTAATCCTACAGTGAATTATCTCTGGATTCTGTCACACATAGAGTGTACAGTCTCTCGTTTCTTCACCCCTATACTGCAGTCTCCAGCCTCTGTCACCACTATATCCTATATTCTCCACTTTCTGTCACCCCTGTACTCTGTAGTCTTCAGCCTCTATTACCTCTGTACTCTATAGACTCCAGTCTCTGTCAACCCTGTAGTGTATCGTCTCCGGTCTCTGTCATCCCTGTAGTGTATCGTCTCCGGTATCTGTCACTCCTGTACTCTATAGACTCCAGTCTCTGTCACCCCTATACTGTCCTGTCCCTAGTCTCTGTCACCACTATACTGTCCTGTCCCTAGTCTCTGTCACCCCTGTACTCTGTAGTCTTCAGTCTCTATTACCTCTGTACTCTATAGACTCCAGTCTCTGTCACCCCTGTAGTGTATCGTCTCCAGTCTCTGTCATCCCTATACTCTATAGTCTCCAGTCTTTTTCACCCCTATACTGTATCGTTCCTAGCCTCTGTCACCCCTGTAGTGTATCGTCTCCGGTCTCTGTCACCCCTATACTGTACTGTCCCTAGTCTCTGTCACCCCTATTCTCTGTATTCACCAGTCTCTGTCACCCCCATACTCTATAGTCTCCAGTCTCTGACTCCCCTATACTGTATAGTTCCTAGTCTCTGTCACCCCTATACTCTATAGACTCCAGTCTCTGTCACCCCTACATTGTATAGTCCCTAGTCTCTGTCAACCCCATAGTGTATTGTCTCCAGTCGCTTTCACCCCTATACTCTATAATCTCCAGTCTCTGACTCCCCTATTCTTTATAATTTCCAGTCTCTGCTCCCCTATACGCTATAGACTCCAGTCTCTGTCTCCCCTATACTGTATAGTCCCTAGTCTCTGTCAACCCCATAGCATATCATCTCCAGTCTCTGTCACCCCTATACTCTATAGTGTCCAGTCTCTGTCACCCCTATACTGTATAGTCCCTAGTCTCTGCCAAACCCTATACTCTATAGTCTCCAGTCTCAGTCACTCCTATACTGTACAGTCCCTAGTCTCTGTCAACCCCATAGTGTATAGTCTCCAGTCTCTGTCACCCCTATGCTGTAAAGTCCCAAGTCTCTGTCAACCCCGTAGTGTATCGTCTCCAGTCTCTGGGGTTGTGGACCTCTGTAATGGTCCAGAAGCAATGTTGGTGAGGGTTCAGCAGAGGGTTGTCAGGGTGAACTTCTGAACAGTTACGATAGTAATTTTTGTGAGGGAACGAGCAAATAGGATTGGAGATCCTTGGAGAGCCCATTTGTTGTTTCTTCGCCGTATTGTTGAAGTAATTTTGGCGAATTTACTGGAACCGGCAAACTACTAACATTTGCTCCACTGGCTGCTGGAATATAAACACATTGCCCCGACATGTAAATAACATTGAAATGCATTTGAACTCCTTCAAAGCTTACAATCGAACAGCGTTTTAGCTACAGAGTCGATCATATAACGTAACCAGATGTTTGACTGCTGCCTTCAGCTCCTGCCTGAATCTCCTCTGTGCCAGAGTGTAGATACACGTGTTGGTGCAGGTACAGAGATATTGTAATATGAACCCAAACTGTTGCAGGGTATACGTCGGGGTGTTCAAATATCTGTCTGTGTAAGAATAATTCTCAACTTGCCAGTTCATAGTATATACAGTATAGGTGATCCACAACAATATGAAATTGGCCGATAGAGCGAACAACAAAATTATTGACTTTCTCCGGTTCGACACCTCTGGATCATTCTTTTTCTCTCTGCTGTTCCTGAGCCCCCGGCGAACTCTGTTTGCCGTGATAATATGACTGACTGCTAAAGTATTAAAAAGTAGAATCAAACCGATCGGCAATAAAGGTGTATTGATAATGTTAAACAACTGGAATGCTCTCCACGCTGGTAAAGTAAGGAAATCCATTCGGAAAATGCATCGCCAGGGTATGTTGTCAATGATACGGTAAGGTTCTATCGCAAAGTAGAATGGAGCACTTTTCGCACAACTTGCTAAACACACAACTACAATCACAATAGTCGCCGTCCTCTCGGTGCAGTATCGCTCCCGCAGCTTTTGATGCAGATTGTAACGCAGCGATCGAACGTGAAAGCCACCGTGAGCCAAACAGAACAGTCCATGGTTACGATACTCAGGACAAGAGTCACGGCGCAAACCGGTGTAATGAGCAAAGTAAGGGCATAAACATAAATTTGATTGATCTCACAGAGTACCACAGCAATAATAACACCCAGTAAATCAGCTGCTGCCATTCCCACCAGGTAACGGGAAATACATTTAGAGAGTCCGCAGTTTCCCAGAGATAGGATCACAATCGCCACGAAATTAACTGCAAGGAAGCAAAGAAGAGTTAGGTTCATGCGCAGACACCCAGATCATGTTAACTTGGATTACACGCATAGAAATGTGTTAAATCGGATTGAGTGAATCTCAGACATCCGATCATATTCCCGGTGTGCCAGGCTTCAATTCCGTGAGCGGAAATGTTCTTCGTACGGACTCCGTCACTGTCCTTCGGTTGGGTGACAACGACGGACCCGAGTAACAGTTGAGCCGCAACTTTCCAGTTGTCGGCAAGTTATCAGTGAGCGGCTTATCGACTCACTCATCCAGACAGCTGAGAATGCTGAAGGTTTCATATATTGCAGGGATCAAATGGACTCAGGGAGATGACATTTGGAGTGGAGGGGTAGGACGGCTAAAAGCGTTTCGATGTACAGGTGGCAAATAAACTTCAATCTTGTACATTGCGACTGAGAAGCAATATAAGGATTTTTGCTCCCTCATGTTGTACGCTGGATGGAAGAAACGGAGTAAATTTTTATTTAAATCAAAACTGGGCCTAAGGGGACACGGTAAAATAAAAGAGTTTTTCAGCTTATCGTGGCAATTTCCGAGACATGTCAATAAATAAACAGGCAAGAAGTCTTTCTAGTGACAATGAGACGGAGAAAAAAGGAACTGGGTGTTGCCGAAAAACCGGGGTGCTGGCAAAGAGAGCTGCGGCGATGCTGTAGGATTTGTTTTCATTGTAGTGAACATTTGAGATTCTGTCTCGATGTAGAATCAGATTTAGAACAACACGTGATGGTAAAGCTGCAAAGACGAGAAAGGTAAAATGCTGGAACAGTATCAATATTAACACTCAATCAATTGTTAATATTGACAAAGTGATCGGACCTGAGAAAAGAGCAACAATTCCAGGGTAAAATTAAAGAATAAAATAAAATATAAATTTAAGTCTGAACCGGAGGAGGCACCATCTGTAACAAATGCAACAAGAGCAAAACTCACACATCCAGTCGGAACCAATTCCAGTTACTTACCAGGGATACCAATCGCTGCAAGTACAGGATAGTAAATTCTCGCGATGTAGTAAATTGCTGGATATCCCATTTTCTGTGTGAGTTGGTGATCAGTTGAAAGCAGTCCAGCTACTGATCGCTACTGTTGATTGCTTTTGCAAGCTCCTATACAGGTGAGGAAAGTGTCCTCTGACAATTAATCATACCACGTGGTCAGTCACATTAGTGACAGTCCACTAAACAAACACTTGAGGTAAGCTATTTATATGAATTGCGTCATCGTGCAATGAAAATCGCTCTCTTGGAAGAATTACAAAATAACAATTATGTTCAATTCTGTTTATTCACACCTTCAAACGAGAACGTTGTACATTATATGTATTCTATGACAATTCTATGACACAGAGTTGGTGCGTTTCACATGAAATAATCCTCAGTCTCAATATCGTTACAAGGTGGACTATCACAGTCAAATAATCAACAATAGTTACAATAGGCGAAGCGCATTATGATTCAGAGGTTACGGAAGGCATTTCGTTTGATTGTTCAATTCAATAATCTTTCCCCGATGCTCACATTTCCTTCTTGCTTTCAGATTGGTTTGGTGCCACAAAAGTGGTCAAACTGCATGATAAATAACTCAGTAAACAATAGACAATATACAATAGACAGTAGGTGCCCGGGTAGTCCATCCGGCCCTCCTAGCCAGCACCGCCATTCACTGTGACCATGGCTGATCATACACAATCAGTACCCCGTTCCTGCCCTCTCCCCACATCCCTTGACCTCGCTATCTATAAGAGTTCTATCTAACTCTCTCTTGAAAGCATCTAGAGACTTGGCCTCCACTGCCTTCTGGGGCAGAGCATTCCACATATCCACCACTCTCTGGGTAAAAAAGATTTTCCGCTTCTCTATTCTAAATGGCCTACCCCTTATTCTTAAACTGTAGCCTCTAGTTCTGGACTCACCCATCAGAGGGAACATGCTTCCTGCCTCCAGCATGCCAAATCCCTTAATAATCTTATATGTTTCAATCACTCATTCTTCTAAATTCCAGTGTATACAAGCCCAGTCGCTCCAATCTTTCAACATATGACAGTCCCGCCATTCCGGGAATTAACCTTGTGAACCTACGCTGCACTCCCTCAATAGCAAGAATGTCCTTCCTCAAATTTGGAGACAAACTGCACACAATGCTCCAGGTGAGATCTCACCAGGGCCCTGTACAGCTGCAGAATGACCTCTCTACTCCTGTACTCAATTCCTCTTGTTATAAAGGCCGGCATGCCATTGGCGTTCTTCATTGCCTGCTGTACCTGCATGCTTGTTTTCATTGACTGATGTACAAGAACACCTAGATCTTGTTGTACTTTCCCTTTTCCTAACTTGACTCCATTTATATAGTAAACTGTCTTCCTGTTCTTGCCACCAAAGTGGATAACCTCACATTTATCCACATTAAACTGCATCTACCATACATTCGCCCACTCACCTAGCCTGTCCAAGTCACCATGCGTTCTCATAACATCTTCCTGACATTTCACACTGCCACCCAGATTTGTGTCATCGGCAAATTTGCTAATGTTACTTTTAATCCCTTCATCTATATCATGACTGTATATTGTAAACAGCTGCGGTCCTAGCATCGATCCTTGCGGTCTCCACCTGGTCACAGCCTGCCATTCCGAAAGGGACCCGTTAATCGCTACTCTTTGCTTCCTGTCAGCCAGCCAATTTTCAATCCATGTCAGTACTCTGCCCCAAATACCATGTGCCCTAATTTTCCCCACTAATCTCCTATGTGGGATTTTATCAAAAGCTTTCTGAAAGTCCAGGTACACTACATCCACTGGCTCTCACTTGTCCATTTTCATAGTTACATCCTCAAAAAATTCCAGAAGATTTGTCAAGCATGATTTCCCCTTCATAAATCCATGCTGACTCGGACTGATCCTTTTACTGTTATCCAAATGTGTCGTAATTTCCTCTTTTATAATTGACTCCAGCATCTTTCCCACAACTGACATCAATAAACGATTAGATTAGTTATGCATCTCGAAGTCCACCTCCACATAGAAACATAGAAAAAAAACATATAGCACAATACAGGTCCGTGTTCACTCAAACTAATCTCACAAGCCACGCTCCCCAACACAGGAAATATCCTTGGAAATCTCCTCTGCACCTTTTCTATGGTTTCCACGTCCTTCCAGTAGTGAGGCGCCCAGAATTAAGCACAGTACTCCAAGTGGCGTCTGACCAGAGTCCTAAATAGCTGCAACATTACCTCTCGGCTCTTAAACTCAATCCCACGATTGATGAAGGTCAATGTTCTGAATGCCTTCTTAACCACAGAGTCAACCTGCATAACAGCTTTGAATGTCCTATGGACTCGGACCCCAAGATTCCTCTGATCCTCTATACTGCCAAGAGTCTTACCATTAATGCTATATTCTGCCAACATATTTGTCCTACCAAAATGAACCGCATTACACTTATCTAGGTTGAACTCCATCTGCCAATTCTCAGACCATTTTTGCATCCTATCTATGTTCCGTTGTAACATTTGACAGCTCTCCACGCTATCCACAATACCCCCAACATTGTGTCATCAGCATATTTACTAACCCATCCCTTCACTTCCTCATCCAAGTCATTTATAAAAATCACAAATAGTCGGGTTCCCAGAACAGTTCCCTGAGGCACAGCACTGGTCACCGGCCTCCATGCAGAATATGACCCGACTACAACCCCATTTGCCTTCAGTAGGCATTCCCGTTCTGGTTCCACAAGGAAATGCCTCATTACTTTCTCCTTAAGCCTTGCATGGGGTACCTTATCAAATGCCTTGCGAAAATCAATATACTGTACATCTACGGCACTACCTTCATCAATGTGTTTAGTCATATCAACAAAAAAATTCAATCTGGCTCGTAAGGCATGACTTGCCGTTGACAAAGCCATGCTGACTATAATCATATTATGCCTCTCCAAATATTCATAAATCCTGCCTCTCTGGATCTTCTGCATCAACTTACCAACCACTGAAGTAAGGCTCACACTCATATGATTTCCTGGGCCATCGCTACTCCCTTTCATGAATAAAGGAATACCATCCGCAACCCTCCAATCCTCCGGAACCTCTCCAGTCCTCTTTGATGATGCAAATATCATTGCCAGAGGGTCAGCAATCTCCTCCCTCTCTTCCCACAGTAGCCTGGGTCACAGCCCGTCCCGTCCAACCCGGTCACTCATCCAACTTGATGCTTTCCAGAAGCTACAGCACATCCTCTTCCTTAATATCTAAATTGTCAAGCTTTTCAGTTCACTGCAAAGCATCTCGATAATCGCCAAGTTCCTTTTCCGTGGTGAATACTGAAGCAAAGTATTCATTAAGTACCTTCGCTATTTCCTTCGGTTCCATACACACTTTTCCACTGTCACGCTAGATCGGTCCTATTCTCTCACGTCTGATCCTCTTGCTCTTCACATACTTGCAGAATGCCTTCGGTTTTTCCTTAATCCTCTCCGCCAATACCTTCTCATGGCCCCTTCTGGCTCTCCTAATTTTATTTTTAAGCTCCTTCCTGCTAGTCTTATAATCTTCTGGATTCCTATCATTACCTAGTTTTTTGAATCTTTTGTAAGTCCTTCTTTTCGTCTGGACTAGATTTCCAGCAGCCTTTGTACACCACGGATCTGGTACTCCACCATCTGTTCCACGTCTCACTGGAACGTACCTACTCAGAACCCCACGCAAATATCCCCAGAACATTTGTCACATTTCCTCCGTACGTTTCCCTGAGAACATCTGTTTCCAGTTTATGCTTCCAAGGTCTAATTTATGTTTCCAAGATCCAATTTATGATTCCAAACTGATATGGGGGTTGTGGGGTCATCTCTAATTAATGTACGGAGTTTGTTTCGCAAAACTATCTCTTTTTTAATACATTTGTTATTAAATTTTTAAGAGAATTACATAAAATGAATAGAATAATAGAATAGTGAAAAATTAATATTAGCCCTCCCCTTCCCTTAACCCTTCCCCCTTAAGATCCCTATCTAAAAAAATAGAAAAAAAGAAAAAAAAAAGAAAGAAACAAGAAAGTAAGAAGGAATGCCTGGATATCGGAGGATCCCCGCATGCTCCATGGAGTTCAAAATAACTTTACTATATATCTTTATTTTCCCCCCAAATAATTAATAATTTTATCTTCAAAGGACCTATATATTTAATCCTATCTTTTGTAGATAGGGGTGCCAAATTTTCAAAGATATATCATATTCATTTCTTAAATTATAAGTAATTCTTTAAAATATGTACAGCTATATATTTCATTATTCCAACGGTCCATAGTTAAATATGAATCTGATTTCCAAGTAACTGCAATAGCTTTTTTGGCTACTGCCAATGTAATTTTTATAAATTTTTTTCTGATCTTTATCTAATTTAGGTTTCGGTATTAACCCTTCAATATCGCCTAATAAAAATAATATTGGGCTATGTGGGAGTTGTATTCCAATAATTTGTTCCAGTAAAAGTCTTAAATTTATCCAAAAAGTTTGAATTTTAAAACAAGACCAAGTAGAGTGTAAAAAAGTACCGATTTCTTGATTACATCGGAAACATTGGTCAGATAAATTTGGGTTTAATCTATTTATTTTTTGTTGTGTAATATATAATTGACGTAAAAATTGTATTGTACTAATCTAAGTCGGACATTTATTGTATTTGTCATAATATCAAGACATAGTCTTGACCAATTCTTTTCATCAATTTTAATATTCAAATCAGTTGCCCATTTTTTCTTGACTTATGAATTCCTGGTTTAATTATCTGATTTTGAATCAAATTATACATACAAGACGTAAATTTTTTAAATTTTTCCTTTTTGAATTAAAGTTTCTATTTCATTAGGTTTTGGCATTAACATTGTTTGACCCAGTTTATCTCTGAAATAGGCCTTTAATTGAAAATAGCAGAAAAGAGTGTTATTTGATATTTTATATTTATTCTTTAATTGATCAAACGACATCAATATACCTCCTTCAAAGCAGTCACCTATATATCTGATCCCTTTTTGAAACGAGTTGTATAAAAGTTGATTATCCATTGTAAAAGGAATAAGTCTATTTTGAATTAGGGTTCTCTTTGCTAATAAAGATTTCTTTATCTCATCATCCATATTTACCTTATTCCATAAATCAATCAAATGTTTTAATATAAGAGATTCTTTCTTTTCCATCAAAAAAAGATGCAATAAATCTAAGTTGATTTGCTTTATAATAATTCTTAAAATTTGGGAGTTGTAACCCTAAGAGGTTAAATTTACATGTCGATTTTTCAAAAGATATTCTTGACATCTTACCTTTCCAAAGAAACTTCCTCATACATTTATTCAACTCTTGAAAAGACTTCTGGGGCAGTTGTATTGGTAATGCTTGGAATAAATATTGTAATCTGGGAAATATATTCATTTTTACAGCATTAACTCTACCTACTAATGTTATTGGTAACATCATCCATTTATCAAGATCTTCTTGTATTTTTTTCAATAATGGCAAATAATTTAATTTATATAAATTCTTTATATCATTATCGACTCTTATACCTAAATATTTTATACCATTTGTTGGCCATCTAAATTGAGTTACTAACCGACATTGACTATAATCTCCTTTAGTAAGGGGTACAATTTCACTTTTATCCCAGTTTACTTTATACCCTGATAGTTTCCCATATTCTTCCAACCTAAAAGATAATTTATGCAACGAATGCAATGGATTTGTTAAATAAATCAGAACATCATCAGCAAATAAATTAATCATATATTCCTCCTGGTTAACTCTGAAGCCCAGAATATCTGGATCCATTCCAATTAATTCAGCTAATGGTTCTATCGCCAATACAATTAGGGCAGGTGATAATGGACATCCTTGTCTAGTTGACCTCGAAAAGTAGAATGATGTTGAAATTTGACTATTTGTCACTATTTTAGCTTTGGGACTAGTATTTAAGGTTTTAATCCATTTTATAAAAGATTTTCCTCACCCATATTTTTCCAATACCTGAAATAAAAGTCCCATTCCAATCTATCAAATTTTTTTCTGCATCCAAAGCAACTGCCACACTCATTTCCTCCTTGTTTTGTGCCTGATGAATTATGCTAAGTAACCGAGTTACATTATCCGCCGATTGTCTATTTTTAATAAAGCCTGTTTGATCCATATGTATTGATTTTGATAAATATTTAGATAATCTATCAGATAAAATTTTTGCTATTATCTTATAATCCGTATTCAACAAAGAGATAGGCCTATATGATGTTGGTTTTAAAGGATCTTTATCTTTTTTTGGCAATACTATTAGGATCGCTGTTTAAAAAGATTGTGGAAGTTTATGTGTTCTTTCCGCTTGATATATTAACTCCATAAAAGGAGGGATTAATAGATCTTTAAATTCTTTATAAAATTCAGGCGGAAAACCGTCTTCTCCTGGAAATTTGTTACTCTGGAGTGATCCTAAAGCTTCTTCAACCTCTTTTAATGTAAAGGGCATATCTATTTCTGTTCTTCCGAATTCAATTTTGGAAGAGTTATTTGTGATAAAAAAAATTTCTATCTCAGCAGCTTCATTTTGTGATTCTGATTGATATAATTCGGAGTAAAAGTTTCTAATAGTTTCATTAATTTCTGAAGGTTTATGAGTAATTTTATTTGCACTTGTTCCAATTGCATTTATTGTTTTGGAAGCCTGCTCTGTTTTCAACTGCCAAGCAAGAATTTTGTGTGATCTTTCACCTAATTCATAATTTCTCCGTTTAGTTCTCATAATTACTTTTATTGTTCATTATGTCTGGAGTGTATTATATTGCAGCTTCTTATTGACAAGTTGTCTTCGTTTTTCTTCTGTCATATATCTTTGGGATTCTTTTTCTAATTTTGTAATCTCTTTTTCTAATTGATTTATTTCTACCATATATTCCTTAATTTTAGAAGAATAACTTATTATCTGACCCCTCAAATATGCTTTCATCGCTTCCCATAATATAAATTTATCATCAACTGAATATGAATTTGTATTAAAAAAATTGGATCTGTTTTTTCATAAAATCACAAAAATCCTGACGTTTTAATAAAATTTAATTAAATCTCCATCTGTAAATCAATTCCTCCTTATCCATCATTATCATTGTCATTATCAAGGAGGAATGATCTGACAGTATTCTCGCTTTATATTCCACCCTTTTCACTCTATCCTGAATATTCATTGATAATAGGAAAAAATCAATCCTTGAAGAAGTTTTCTGTCCATTTGAATAAAATGAATAATCTCTTTCTCTTGGATTAATTCTTTTCCATATATCAATTAGATTTAAGTCTTTCATCAATGATAAAGTTAACTTTATTACTTTTGATTTTGTAACAGCCTTAGTTGACCTATCTAGAACTGGGTCTAAACAAAAGTTAAAATCTCCACCTATTAATATTTTATCATGTGCGTCGGCCAAATTAAAAAAAAACTTCTTGTATGAATTTTGCATCATTTTCATTTGGTGCATAAATGTTCATAATAGTCCATAATTCCGAAAAGATTTGACAATGTATAATCACATATCTCCCCACAGAATCAATTAGTACATTTTGTATTTTAATTGGTAAGGCTTTATTAACCAAAATTGCAACTCCCCTCGACTTTTAATTAAATGAAGCTGCAATAACGTTTCCAACCCAATCGCTCGTTAATTTCTGATGTTCTGTCTCTGTTAAATGTGTTTCCTGCAAAAAAGCTATAACTCCTGTAATTTTTTTAATATATGTTAAAACTCCTTTTCTTTTCACGGGTCCATTAAGCCCATTAACATTAAAACTTTAAAAAAAAAGTAAATTATTCATTCATGATACCTTGGCGAATCTCTTTAAAATTCTCCA
Organism: Hemitrygon akajei; assembly: GCF_048418815.1. NCBI lineage: Eukaryota > Metazoa > Chordata > Chondrichthyes > Myliobatiformes > Dasyatidae > Hemitrygon > Hemitrygon akajei. The sequence continues at coordinate 7,374,385 of NW_027331925.1, read as the reverse complement.
TGTTGCTATGTGTCTTTCCCCCCCCCCCCCCAATGATCCAGGCAAAAAAAGAAAAATAGAAGAACGATAGTTAGTAATGAAAAAAATAACAAAATACCACCCCCCACACTAATGTCGTGCATGAATAGAAACACAACATTACCCCTCTGCGTTTTACGGGTCATGGCAATCGCCATGATTACACACGTGAATCCCGCAGCAATCGATCAGAAGCTCCTCCAGATCCCCCGTAACAAAAAAAAGATATATATAAGTGAAGAAGAAAAAATATAATATCTCTACTCCCAATTAATATTCCTCAATTTTTTTTTCTTGTTCCCCTTCTATCATATACTTAAAGTATATTTGTATATTATTCTACTCATAAATGTCCATCAGATCCGATCCCTATCTCAATCTTCATCTTCAATCCATTTCATTTCCATCATTCTTTACCGCATCTTGCGAATATTAGGAAGTTCTCGTACACACTCCTCAGCTTTCTGATGATCAGTAAAAAATCTTCTTTCTTCGTCATCCATAAAAATTATCAGTGTTGCTGGGTAGCTCAATATAAATTTATAACCCTTTTCCCATAAGATGTTTTTTTCACTGAATTAATTTCCTCCCGCCTCTTCAAAAGGTCGTAACTTATATCAGGATAGAAAAGAACTCTTTTCCCTTCTATCATCAATGGCCCATTTCTCTTTCTGGCACCTTGAGCAGCCGCCCTCAAGATATTTTCTTTATCTTGATATCTTAAACATTTTATCAAGATTGATCGTGGATTTTGATCTTGTTGGGGCTTTGGTTTTAAAGCTCTATGATCCCATTCGATTTCAATTAACTGACTTCCCTCTTCCATTTCCAATATTTCCGGAATCCATTTTTGAAAGAATTTTATTGAATCTTCTCCCTCTATACCTTCTTTAAGACCAACAATCTTAATATTGTTTCGTCTGCTGAAATTTTCGACTACATCTACTTTTTCCAACAACCGTTTTCTTTCTGAAGTCCAGGCAGGGATATTATCTTCCATCTTGTCCATTCTTTCAGTGTTGTCTCCCATTTTTTTCTTCCAACTTTTTAACTTTCTTGTCCATCTTCTTTTGTTTTTCCAACACCTTATCAAGCGTAATCTTCACATTTCTCATATCTGTTTTTATTACTTTTAATTCATGCATTATTTGTACCAGGGCTTTTCTTATGCATCCAGAAAGTTTTCCACCTTTAATTTCCTCCTGTTCTTCTTCTTCATCATCTATTTCCTGATCTGTGTTTTCCAGACAGTCTGATTCTACTTCCGATTCACTTTCATTTTCACTTCCAGTCGCAGTTGGAACTTGTAGTTTTGTTTGCACCTGTTTGTGCATAGTCGTTTCTTCACGCATGCGCAGCTCCCGATGTTTCTTCTTAGAGACCGTTGATATTGCCGCAGCCTCCTGCCCTGCACCATCGGAAGCGACAGGTACTTCACCGGTAAGAGATCCAACTTGAGTACGAGGCTCAGCCAAAACGGCTAGGCCTCTTTCCCCGCCAACTCGCGCTGTCTTCAAAGTAGTAATTCTCTTCTGTTTCTGTTTAGGAGGCATATCTAAAGATAGTCCTGAGTTGTTTATAAGTCTTCACTTAAAGTTTAAGTGAAGTTTAAGTTTTATTGTTTTTTACAGGAGTGCTGGATTTCCACGTCTCGATCATACGTCATCAAGTGACGTCCCCCCATGCGAAATTGTTAAGCAACACGCTGCTTTTGCTCCTTCTCTGAGACTTGTTTATCAAACGAAGCTTTTTCCATTACAGTATCCAGCAAAAATAAGGATCATTATTAAAAATTCTGGAAATCGTATTTTTGATGATCCAGCTGAAGCATTGCGTTTTATTAACTCTTTGTCTGACGAGGCCGAAGGCGAATTTCAAGTTTGAAGATTGAATGATTTATAATAACTTGATGGTCTCGTGGTGTAAAGTGAAGAAATTGGAAGATTTGATGGTTCTAAAAGTTTTTTTTTTACCTTAACATGTATTTTATCTCCGAAAAAGTCTGGGTCTGGTTCGGAGGGTTTTACCCTCCGAAGATATATCGGGAGAACTGTTGAAAGGCCATACATTATTCTGAGCCATCCAGACTTTATCTTTTTCTGTAGCATCTAAATGTACCTACTGTTTTTTTTTTGTTTCGTATGCTTTTGTAAAGTTTCTTTTAAGTAATTTTCTGGATTTTCTTACGATTTAAAGAAAGACTGAACAATTTGAAGATGGCGGCTTTTTTTCTTCTGTGCAAATACTTCAATGACGACGAATTTGAAGCCTGAAGTTGAATGACTTATAATGGTTTGAGTGTTCTCGACATAAAGGCTGATAAAATTGGAAGATTTGATGGTCACAGAAAGTCTTTATTTTAAAATGTATTTTTATTTTTGAAAATAAAACTGGTTTAAACGGTTTTTAACCTTAGGAAATATAGTGCGAGAACTGTTGATAGGCTGTAGTTAAGTTTGAACATCTAGAACATTTTTTTGCAGTATTTAAATGATTCTTTTTTTTATTCTGTATGCTTTATTGAAGTTTTTTTTGAGTAATTATTTGTATTTCCTTGTGTTTTCAAGACAGATTGGACAATTTAAAGATGGCGATTTTTTTTCTTTTGTGCAAATATTCCAAGAATTGTTTTGGATGTGTATTTCTTCCCTTATCTAATATTATAAAGGTTACTTTCAAATTGAAGGTCGTTTGGTTTCACAAGAAAAACACTGTCCTTCCAATTATACTGACTGTAATGAGATTTATATTCGGTAGAGGGAGAAAGAGATTACTTTGTATTATAATTATTATTTTACTCAGCTCGGCGGAGTTGTATTCGCGTCTATGCTTTTCTTGGGGTTTGCATCGATTAACATCGACTTGCTTCTGGGCTTTGTAGGTTGGGTGTTTTTTTTTTCTTTTTCTATCCCAATTATGGAATCCCGGAGCAAACGCTAATTATTTTTAATGTTGTTCATCTCCTCCATTTTCGATCACTTTATCCTGACATGCGTCAATCTACTTTTTTTTAGATACAAAGTTTCATGATGACATCCAAACAGTTAAATGTTTTAACTTGGAATGTCCGCTGTTGGAAACACCCTATTAAGCGTAAGAAAACATTTAAAGTTATAAATCGATTCCAGCCTGATATAATTCTTGCTCGAGAAACGCATATCAGGTTATGTGATAAAACTCGTTTTTTTTTTAATTTTGGAAGAGCCCTCTATTTCATGCAAATTCCCAGAGTAAAACTAGAGGTTTCTCTATTTTTATCAGGAGGATATTATAGCCGATATTAATGGTTAATTTTTAATTCTTAAAGGAATAGTTTGTAATAAGAAAATAGTTTTGGTTAATATTTATGGACCAAATGTTGATGATCCCTCATTTTTAAAGCAGTTTTTGCTCTATTACCTGATTTAAATGAATATATGTTATTAATGGGTGGTGATATTAATACTTGCTTAAATCGTTTAATGGATAAGTCATCATCCAAAACATTAACTTCCTAACCGTTCTGCATCACTTATTAATTCCTTTTTAATTGATTAATGTTTAATTGAGATCTGGAGGCTAATGCATCCGACTGATAGAGAATAGTCCATTTCTCACATGTTCATAATAAATATTCGAGAATTGACTATTTTATAATGTTCAGAAATGTGAGTATGATGCGATTGTTATCTCTGATCATGCTCCTTTAAATTTAATATTTGAATTGAAAGATGTTGTTTCTACCAGACCATTTTGACATTTTCTAGAACATTTATTACAAAGTGCAGAATTTGATGAGATAATTGAAACTCAGCTAAAAGAGTTTTATCTCTTTAATAATATAGGAAACGTCTCCAAGTTAGTAATTTGGGATACATTAAAAGCTTATCTACGTGGTCAAATTATATCGTATATACCTAAATTGAAGAAACAAAAAAGAATGGAATTCGATAAAATTTCTAAACAAATTAAAGAAATAGATAACATGAATGCAATCTCTCCAAATGTTGTTTCGTATAAAAGAAAGTAGAACTACAATCACAGTATAACTTATTACTAACATATCCTATTGAAGGATATTTGCTTAAATTGAAAAGTCAATTTTATATTTCTGGGGATAAAAGTAATAAGCTCTTAGCTTCCGAACTAAGAGCAGTTAGAGCTAAAAGGCAAATTTTAACGATTCGTAAAAACAATCGAGAAATAGTAAGTAACTATGAGGATGTTAATAATACTTTTCAAGATTTTTACTCTGATCTTTATAGATCTCAATTTTCAGCAGATTCCTCCAAAATGGAAACTTTTTTACATAAAATTAAATTTCCACAAATTTCTGATGAAGATCAACAGATGCTTGATGCTACAATTACCGAGCATGACATTCAGAAAGCTATTTTATCAATGCAATCAGGTAAACCTCCCAGACTTGATGGTTATTCGGTGGGATTTTTCTAAAAAATTTGAAACATTAGTTCCTGCGAATCTTTTGGAAATATTTTATGAATCCTTTGAGAAGGGTAATTTACCTTCTTCTTTTTATGAGGCATCTGTTTCCTTAATATTTTAAAAAAGATAAAGACCCTGTTGAATGCTCATCATATAGACCAATTCGTTATTAAATGTGAATGCAAAAAGTCTTTCTAAAATAATGGCTAACTGCTTGGAAAATTATTTTTTAAATCATCTCCATGGACCAAACGGGCTTTATTAAAGGCCATTACTCTTTCTCTAATGTTCGGAGATTGATGGACATTATTTATTCACCATTATCTAAGCAACCTCAATGTGTTATCGCTCTTGGTGCAGAAAAGGCATTCGAAAGAATTGAGTGGCCATACTTGTTCAAAGTATTAGAAAATTTGGTTTTGGTATTAATTTTAATAGATGGATTCAATAATCTATAAGAACCCTATTGCCACCGTCATTACTAACAATTGTAGGTTTCTTTGTCGTGGTACTAGACAGGTATGTCCATTAAGCCCTTTATTATTTAATCTTGTATTGGAGCCTTTAGCTATAACATTGCGGGAGACCAAAAACATTTATGTTATTTCTATAAATGGAACCATACATAAGAGTTCTCCTCATGCAGATGATCTCTAGATTTATATTTCGAATGTTGATTACTCAATTCCTAATCTTTTGGAAACACGTAAACTTTATGGAAAGTTTTCAGGACATAAACTTAATTTGAATAAAAGTGAATTGGTTCCATTAAATGCTCCTGTTAGTACATATAATGATATTTCTCTTAGAATTGTCAATACAGTTAGATATTTAGGTATTATAATTACTAAAACATATAAAGATCTTTATAAAGCTAATATAGTTCCTTTAGTATACTCCATGAAATTACTATTTTCTAGATGGAATCCACTTACTCTTTCTTTAATAGGTCGTATCCATGCTGTCAAAATGATGATTTTACCTAGATTTTTATATATTTTCCAAAATATACCTATGCTTTTAACTTTTAAAAAAAAAATCAAATTGACTCTCTTATTTCTTCCATTATTTGGTGTTACGTACCCGTGACACGTGACATTGGTACCCTTGTCACGTGACTGGGGTTGAAGTTATACTGGACTTGAGGTAATGGTCTTGTGATGGTGGAGTGACGTCATTTTCCCGCCAGTAGAGGTCATGTGACAGGTTTTTTTTACAGGTTATAAAAGGAAGACCCACCCTGTCAGGTGGGGCAGTTCGTGGCGGGATTTGCCAAGATGACTTCATGTCACTGCGTGATTTAATGTGATGACGCAGTTTAGTTGAAAAATGAAGTTTTATATAATGCCTAAAGTTTAAAAGATCATCGCCAACAATTTCTTTGCTGTGGAGAGTGAAGATAAGAATTTGGAAAATAAAAATCGAGGAGAATCGATTTTCGACGGTGGATTGATTTCGACCTTATTTGATCCTCATTCGGAAGGATTTCGTTGACTGTTCTCGTGTTAATCTCCGCTGGGATAGCGGGAGATTGAGGACAGAGTGTGGAAGAAGAGGTTAGTGCCTTTAAGCCGTTATATTCCATAAAATTCTTCGTGGGAAAGTTCGACGCCGGGGAATCGAAGGACATCGACGTGGAAGAGAATTTAAATCGCTTTAAAAAGTCTCTCCTTTTAAAAGGACTGTGAGCTTTTGAACTCTCGGCATACCGCTTTAAAGAACTTTTTTTTCAATACCGTTTTAAGAACTGTTATGCTGCAACGCTATTAAGAACTGTGAATCCCGCACAGCAGCTGAATTCCGGTTGAGCTAGTGTTTGTTTACATTTGGGGGGCGGTTGTTTTCAGTGTTTAATAAACGTGTTATTTGTTATAAAAACTCTTGCCTAACTCATATATATTTATTGTTGCCTGAATACGTAACATAATTATGGGGGCTACGTCCGGAATTGGATCGTTTGTGTTAAATGTTTGTTAACTTTTGAATCGGTGTTTTGGTAACAGGGATTACTCGATTCTTTTGTTTGATTGGCTTGTGAGTGGTATTCGGCAACGATGAATATTGATGAGTTTCTGGATTCGCCAGCCGCGGATTTGTTAGCGAAGGCGAAAAAAACTGAAGTATCTGAGATTGCTAATAGATTGCAACTTAAAGGTATTTTGGCGACTACATCAAAAGCTGTAATACAGAGAAAAATCGCATCACATTTTGTGGCTTCGGGTGATTTTGATGAATCGATTTTAGAATCGTTTCCAATAGGTAATCTGGAGATGCAGTTGCAAATCGAACAAATGATGTTAGAGCGGTGTAAATTGGAAGCTGACCAGAAGCAGAGAGATTTTGAATATGCAATGGCGAAATTAAGGTCTGGGAATCAGTCTTCTGATTCTAAAAAACCGTTTGTTGCTAGCCAATAAATTAAATTGGTCCCTCCATTTAGTGAAACAGAAGTGGAAAGATATTTTCAACATTTTGAAACTATTGCTCGGATGTCAGACTGGCCGAAAGATAAATGGTCAGTGTTGTTACAGAGTGTGATTAAAGGCAAAGCACAGCAAGTTTACACAGCTTTAACTGCTGCGCAAGCATTAGATTATGATATTGTGAAAACGAATATTCTCAAAGCATATGAATTGGTCCCAGAAGCGTACAGGGAAAGATTCAGAAGTTTGAAAAAGTCTGTGGAAAAGACTTAATGTGGAATTTGCCTATGATAAAGCTATGTGTTTTGAGAGATGGGTTTCTTCTAAAAATGTAAATGAGGACTATGATACATTGAAAGAGCTGATTTTAATGGAGGAATTTAAAAGAAGCATTCCTGTTGAAGTAAGGACCTACTTAAATGAGAGGGATACTGATAAATTGCAGGACTGTGCTAGATTAGCTGACGAGTACGTTTTAATCCATAAGAATAAATTTCCTCAGGGTAGAATTTTTAAGAGGAAAAGTAATATGGAGACTCAAGGTAAATCAGAAATTAAATCAGAGGTTAATGAGAGAGGTAAGGAGGAAGGAAAACCTGTGAAGGAAAGACAGTTTGGTCTTATTTGTGACTATTGTAAGAAGCCTGGCTATGTAATAGCTAACTGTTTCAAATTGAAAAAGAAAGAGAAGGAAGCAGTTCTAGATGCTTGTGTGCAACATACTGAAGCACCTGTAAAGTTACAGGGTTTGGTAAACACAAATGAAGATTTGTTAGAGTCTGACCAAGTTAGAAAGGGATATGATCATTTTATAACTGAAGGGTTTGTATCCTTGAAAGAAGGATCTACTCTGGTGCCAATAAAAATTCTTAGGGATACCGGAGCTTCTCAATCACTGATGTTAGATAGTGTGTTGAAGTTTAATGAAGAGAGTGATACTGGTGAGGTAAATTACATAAGAGGTGTTGGAAGTGATTTTATGCCTGTGCATTTACATAAAGTAAATTTAAAGTCAGGGTTAGTTACAGGATTTGTTAAAGTAGGATTACAGCATAGCTTACCTGTGAAGGGTATTTCTTTATTGTTAGGTAATGACTTGGCAGGTGGATAAGTTTTTCCTGAAGTGCATTTGACAATGGAGTCAGAGGAATCAGAGGTGAATTCTAACACAGATTCTTCCTGTGTTGTGACTAGAGCTATGGCTAAAAAAATTGATGTGCAGAATGAGGTTGTTACTCATGACTGTTCAACTCAGGATTCGAGTTTTGAGGATGTGTCAGAGACTTTCTTACCTTCGTTGTTTGAACAAGATTCTGGGAGTAAGTCTGACTATGAAGATTTATCTCTGTCTCGGAAGGAGATGATAGCAGAGCAGAATAGAGATCCTGAGATTATAAAATTAAGGGAACAAGCTTTACTAGATAGTGAAATTGAGAAGGTGTCAGTAGGATATTACTTGGAGAAAGGAGTGTTGATGAGGAAGTGGAGGTCGCCTACAATTCCTGCAAGTGAGGAATGGAATGTTGTTTCTCAGGTAGTTGTTCCTAAAGTTTATCGGAATGAGATTTTGACTTTAGCTCATAGTGTGCCTTTAGGTGGACATCAAGGGGTAAGGAAAACTGTGGACAAGATTTTAAAACATTTTTACTGGCCTGGTCTAAGAAAAGATGTGGCGATGTTTTGTAATACGTGCCATACTTGGCAAATTGTGGGTAAACCAAATCAGGTTACACCAGTAGCTCCATTACAACCTATTCCAGCATTCGGTGAACCGTTTTCTAAAGTTATTGTAGATTGTGTTGGTCCATTACCAAAGACAAAAACTGGTTATCAGTATTTGTTGACTATCATGTTTACTTCGTCTAGGTTTCCAGAGGCAGTACCACTTAGGAATATAAAAGCTAAAACTGTGACGAAGGCACTTATAAAATTCTTTACTTATTTTGGATTGCCTAAGGAAATACAAACTGATCAAGGCAGTAATTTTATGTCTGGATTGTTTCAACAGATAGTTTATAAATTGGGAGCTTAGCAAATCACTTCGTCTGCATACCATCGAGAATCGCAAGGTGCCTTGGAGAGGTTTCATTCTACTCTCAAGAATATGATTATGACACATTGTGTGGAAAATGAAAGTGACTGGGATGAGAGTATACATTTACTTTTATTTGCAGTAAGGGAATCGGTACAGGATTCTTTAGGTTTTAGTCCATTTGAACTTGTGTTTGGGCATAGAGTTAGAGGACCTTTAGCTTTATTGAAGGAACAGTGGATTAGTAAGGAAGTGCACACTAATTTGTTGGACTATGTTTTGAAATTTAAGGACAGGTTACATAAAGCTTGTAGTTTAGCCAAGGAAAATTTAAAGTTGGCTCAGGAGAAAATGAAAACTTGGTATGATAAAGAAGCTAGGATGAGGATGTTTAAGCCTGGAGATAAGGTGTTGGTTCTGCTCCCAGTGCAGACAAATCCTTTACAAGCTAGATTTCATGGTCCTTATGAAATTGTGTCTACAATCAATGATGTGGATTACGTAATAAAAACTCCAGATCGTAGAAGGTCAACACAACTTTGCCACATAAATATGATTAAACCATATTTTGGGAAACAATCTGATACTGTGACTGTTGTGGTTAGTGAGAATGAGTTTAATTTAATTGGGAACATGATAGATGATTCATCTGACTTTCATTCTAAATCTAACATTGTTTCTGTTAGGTTACCTAATTCGACCATTCTGGAAAATATGGATGAGAAATTAGCACATTTACAGCTAGAGCAGAAACATCAGATGAAGGAATTGATTTTTAAGTATAAGGATTTGTTTCCAGATGTTCCGAGAAGGACTACTATAGCTTTACATGATGTAGATGTTGGAGATGCCAAACCTATTAAACAACATCCATATAGGATGAACATGGATAAATGTGAACTTGCTGAGAAAGAAATTGAATACATGTTAGAGAATGATATTATTAGACATTCTAACTCGAATTGGAGTTCGCCATGTGTTATGGTGCCAAACCCTGATGGTAGTATTAGGTTTTGTACGGACTATAGGAAGGTGAATGCTGTAACAAAAACAGATGCATATCCAATTCCTAGAGTAGATGATTGTGTAGATAAGGTTGGAAAAGCAAAGTTCCTTACAAAGATTGATTTATGGAAAGGGTATTGGTGTGTTCCATTAACGGACAGAGGTAGAGAGATTTCTGCATTTGTAACTCCATCTGGGTTATATGAATATAATGTTCTTCCATTTGGGATGAAGAATGCCCCAGGTACTTTCCGGAAGATGATTAACTCTGTGATTCAGGGGTTGAAAGATACTGATGCTTATATTGATGATTTAGTGACAGGAAATGATACTTGGGAAGCACACATAATTGCGGTGGAGAAATTGTTTGAAAAGCTTTCAAAAGCTAACTTGACTATTAATTTAGCTAAGAGTGAATTTGGACATGCCACTGTGACTTACCTTGGTTATGTTGTAGGTCAAGGTAAGGTAGCTCCTGTTCAAGCAAAAGTTCAGGCAATTTTAGAGATTCCCACTCCGACGGGGAAAAAAACTCTTAGAAGATTTTTGGGAATGGTAGGATGTTATCGAAAATTTTGTAAGAATTTTGCTAATGTTGCCCTTCCATTAACTAATCTTCTACAGAAGAATGTAAAGTTTGTGTGGAGAGTGCCTTGTCAGGAAGCATTTGAAAAATTGAAAACAATGATATGTCAACAACCTGTGCTTAAGGCACCTGACTTTGAAAAACCTTTTTCATTAGCTGTAGATGCTAGTGATGAAGCTGCGGGAGCAGTATTGATGCAAAGGAATGAGGGTGATGAGGTTGATCATCCAGTAGCTTACTTTTCTAAGAAATTTAATAAGCATCAAAGAAACTATTCAACAATAGAGAAAGAATTGTTATCTCTTGTTTTAGCTTTGGAATATTTTGAGGTATATGTTGGTACAACTCAAAAACCACTTATTGTTTACACTGATCATAATCCGTTAGTTTTTCTGAGTAAGATGAAAAACAAAAACAGAAGATTGTTAAATTGGAGTTTGATGTTACAAGAATACAATAATGTGATAACTCATATTAAAGCTAAAGATAATGTGGTTGCTGATTGTCTATCACGATGTTGAATGTACAATGTAGTTTTTTTTTGGAGTGGTTTTTTTATTGTAACACTCCTACTGTATTGTATATTGTGTATGTTATATAATTTATACATTTGTTTTTCTAGTAAGTAATTGTTAAAATTTTTGTTCTTGTCAGACCAAAAATGTTTTTTTTTGGAGGGAGGTGTTACGTACCCGTGACACGTGACAGTGGTACCCTTGTCACGTGACTGGGGTTGAAGTTATACTGGACTTGAGGTAATGGTCTTGTGATGGTGGAGTGACGTCATTTTCCCCGCCAGTAGAGGTCATGTGACAGGTTTTTTTTACAGGGTATAAAAGGAAGACCCACCCTGTCAGGTGGGGCAGTTCGTGGCGGGATTTGCCAAGATGACTTCATGTCACTGCGTGATTTAATGTGATGACGCAGTTTAGTTGAAAAATGAAGTTTTATATAATGCCTAAAGTTTAAAAGGTCATAGCGAACAGTTTCTTTGCTGTGGAGAGTGAAGATAAGAATTTGGAAGATAAAAATCGAGGAAAATCGATTTTCGACGGTGGATTGATTTCGATCTTATTTGATCCTCATTCGGAAGGATTTCGTTGACTGTTCTCGTGTTAATCTCCGCTGGGATAGCGGGAGATTGAGGACAGAGTGTGGAAGAAGAGGTTAGTGCCTTTAAGCCGTTATATTCCATAAAATTCTTCGTGGGAAAGTTCGACGCCGGGGAATCGAAGGACATCGACGTGGAAGAGAATTTAAATCGCTTTAAAAAGTCTCTCCTTTTAAAAGGACTGTGAGCTTTTGAACTCTCGGCATACCGCTTTAAAGAACTTTTTTTTCAATACCGTTTTAAGAACTGTTATGCTGCAACGCTATTAAGAACTGTGAATCTGCCGCACAGCAGCTGAATTCCGGTTGAACTAGTGTTTGTTTACTTTTGGGGGGGTTTGTTTTCAGTGTTCAATAAACGTGTTATTTGTTATAAAAACCCTTGCCTAACTCATATATATTTATTGTTGCCTGAATACGTAACATTGGAACAATAAGAGATCAAGAATTAACAAGCACGATTTACAAAAACCCAAAAAAGATGGTGGATTTACACCTCCTAATTTAAGACTATTATTGGGCTGCAAATATTAGACAACTATGTTTTTGGTTATACTGGCTCAATAAGAGCCAACAACCACTTAGGGTTGATTTGGAATTAAAAGCTGTTAAACAATTTCATTAACTTCAATATTAGGAGCTTCATTACTTTTAGAGCTCTCTAAAATTCCAAATTTAAATTTTGACCCGGTTATTAAACAATCTTTACGGATTTCGATTCAGTTTCGTAATTTTTTAAATTTTTAACAATTTAAGTTGACTAGTTTTTTATATCGAAACTTTTAATTTACACATTCAATAACCGACCCTATTTTTCTCTTATGGAAAAATAAAGGGATCCTTTTTTTTACAGATTTATTTTGTAATGGTCGATTGATGACTTTTGTAGAGTTAATTAACAAATACTCTCTCTCACACACATTTTTTGCAATATTTTCAGGTTAGACATTTTTACAACAATATTTACCTAAGTTTCCATATTTACAAGAATCTGATATGTTGGATACCATTTTGAAATTGAATCCCTTAGTGAAAGGTTCCATTAGTTAAATTTATAATTTACTCTTGTTACAAAAAGATAACCTATCACTAAAGATTAAACAAGATTGAGAGAGAGAACTTAATATGACCTTTGTGAGTGAAGATTGGGTTCGAATTTTGAAAAATGGAAATTCTTCATCTATATGTGCCAATCACTGTTTAAATCAATTTAAAATTGTCCATCGTTATCATTTAACAAATGAGAGACTGTCTAAACTATTTCCTAGTGTAGATAATTACTGTGATAGATGTAAAACTGAAGTAGCTACTTTGTCATATATGTTCTGGTCATGTTCTTCATTGAAACTATTTTGGAAATCTTTATTTTCTACAATCTCTAAAGCTTTGAAAATTAATTTACAACCTAATAGACTCACTGTTCTATTTGGAATAGTTCCGCATAATATTCAGGGTATTTCATCTTCAGATCAAAATGTAATTGAATTTGTTACATTGTTGGCAAGAAGGGCTATTTTATTAGATAGATAGATAGTGTTATGAAACCAGTAACTGGTTTCACTTACCAGCAAAGATAGATATGTCAGTTGAAGTCCAATGGTACTATTTTCAAAAGTTTTATTAATAAAGGGGCACAAAAATTAAGGTTAATACAAACATTCAGATAACATGCGTCAATACTCAATCTAAAACGCAGGTACATTAATAATCACTCAGAAATAAGCTCTTTCGTTGTCTAGGGTATAATACTGAGTCCAATTGGAAATATAAAGAGTCACTCTGAAGTCTGCAGGCTTTTCCCTTTTGGTTTCACGTGTTGGAGAGAGAGAGAGAGATAAACGGAAAAACTTGCCCAAAACATCCATGGAATCAGGGGAGCGATCTTCCCCGTTGTTAGTTAAAAGCGATCTTCTGTTGGTTCCAGCCACAAACCCCGCATTCGGAATTTAACGCACGTGGCTTATTTCAAAATGGCTTCCCGTTCCCACGGGAAGCGTTATCGTGCTTCTTGGTGTCTCCTTGGTGCGTCTGAGGGTCGTCCTCTTTCAGACCCTTCTTTATACTGCTTCACGGGATCTCAGGTGTCAATCAGGTTGCAGGTGATGCAATCTCTCTCTCAACCAGCCCACTTTGCCCGAGGGCTTTACAATGTCCCTGCGAGTTGGCACGTCTGCAGTTCCCAGGTGTCTCCTGAGAACAATGCCACAGTCACCAGCTTTTGTCCCAGTGGAATGTGGTATCCAGCACGTCGCTGTCTTTCCATTTCCTGTGTCCATTCAGCCTGTCTCTCTCTCTCTCTTGCTCTCTCTCTCGGGTCATTGACCCCCCTTTCACTAGGGCTCTTGCAATTCTCACAAAGGAGGGGGCTGGTATCATAACAATAGATAGATACTTTATTCATCCCCATGGGGAAATTCAACTTTTTTCCAATGTCCCATACACTTGTTGTAGCAAAACTAATTACATACAATACTTAACTCAGTAAAAAATATGATATACATCTAAATCACTATCTCAAAAAGCATTATTAATAGCTTTTAAAAAGTTCTTAAGTCCTGGCGGTAGAATTGTTATGCCTAATGGCATTGGGGAATATTGACCTCTTCATCCTGTCTGAGGAGCATTGCATCGATAGTAGCCTGTCGCTGAAACTGCTTCTCTGTCTCTGGATGGTGCTATGTAGAGGATGTTCAGAGTTATCCATAATTGACCGTAGCCTACTCAGCGCCCTTCGCTCAGCTACCGATGTTAAACTCTCCAGTACTTTGCCCACGACAGAGCCCGCCTTCCTTACCAGCTTATTAAGACGTGAGGCGTCCCTCTTCTTAATGCTTCCTCCCCAACACGCCACCACAAAGAAGAGGGCGCTCTCCACAACTGACCTATAGAACATCTTCAGCATCTCACTACAGACATTGAATGACGCCAACCTTCATAGGAAGTACAGTCGACTCTGTGCCTCTTAAAATGGAAAGATATCTCTTTTCCTACCTTAGTTGAATGGTGTTCTCAAGTAATGTTATGTCTCAGCTTGGAAAATAAATAGAAGTAGAACTTTTGAACCTCGATTTGATTTTGAGAGAAGATGGGGTTCTTTTGTCAGATATCACCATTTAATTTGAATTATTCTATATGGTTTCCTTCCAATTTTATTATCTTTTTTTAAAAAATGTGAATTGGCGGTTGATGACTTTTTTCTATATATCTAGATGATGGTTCAACGTATTGCTTCCGGGGGTTGATTCCTAATGTTGTTTTGTTTTTAAGTTAATGTTTTTTTTCTTAGTTAGATGGGGTTCTTTCTTTCTCCTTCTTTTTTCTATATATAATTTTTTCATTTTTATATATTACGATTAGTTTTTTTTCTTCAGCTCTATTAGTTGTATATATTTTAATATGTTGAATTTTGTATTATTCTATAGCTGTTGAAGATTATGTAGTAATGAAAAGATTCTAAAAATGAAAATGAAATGGAAATGAACCTAGCAAGATGTTTGGAGTTTAATTGTGAAAAGTTTATGCCACATGATTTAAAACTCTCCCAGGCACTGGCAGAGAAACAACGTTATCTTAGGTGTAGCCTGTTGCCATGACACCGGTCTTTCCTGCCAGTGAAGAGAGCTCAATGATCCCGATATCTGAAACTACCCCGCTGCACCAACTGCTTCGCTGCAAGTTTAACTGTACTGCCTTCCCAGTTCTTAGCCCGGTTGCACGTGGCACAGGAAGTAAGCCTGAAATCAACATAATAAAGGACCTTCCACTGACTGTGCATCATATAGACCTATTTCATCATTAAATGCGGATGCTAAAATTCTTTGAAAACTAATGGCTAATCAGCTGGAGAATTTACTAGCTAAAAACTATCTCTCAAGACCAAACACGTTGTGTTAATGGCCGTTATCCCTTCTCTAATGTTAGGAGACTGTTAAATGGTATATATTCATCCTTTTCTAAAACACCCCACCACCCAAACCACCCCACCGCACCCACCCCCACCCCCGAGATACACACACTAGCCATGGGTAACAAAAGACATTAAGGACATCCTGAACGCTAAAAAGTGGGCGTTTAGAGATGGAAATTGGGAGGAGCTGAGGACAATACAGAGGGACCTGAAAGACAAGATCAGAGAGGCAAAAGACAGTTATAGGAGGAAGATTGAGTGGAAACTCGAACAGAACAACATGAAAGAGGTCTGGAGTGGGATGAGGACCATCACTGGGTTCCGGCAAACTAGCAACAGAGGAGCTGAAGACAGTACGGACAGGGCCAACGAACTTAACCTGTTCTTCAACAGATTTGACACTGTGGCCCCGGCCCATCCCCCACATGATTCATCTGTTGTTGGCCCCCAACTAACACATACTCCACTCTCCCCTCCTACCCCTCCTCACAGCCACCACCCTGCTCTCAGGACTACATACCTCCCTCACCTGAAACCACCACAGTGGGTTTCACAGCTGAACAGGTGATAAAACAGCTGAAAAGTTTCCACCCAAGCAAGGCTGCAGGCCCGG
Source organism: Hemitrygon akajei (assembly GCF_048418815.1). NCBI lineage: Eukaryota > Metazoa > Chordata > Chondrichthyes > Myliobatiformes > Dasyatidae > Hemitrygon > Hemitrygon akajei. The sequence continues at coordinate 7,358,266 of NW_027331925.1, read as the reverse complement.
ATGGTGTCAGCCCCAGGGTGCTCAAAGCCTGGGCCCCCCAGCTATGTGGAGTACTTCACCATGTCTTTAACCTGAGCCTGAGTCTCCAGAGGGTTCCTGCGCTGTGGAAGCCGTCCTGCCTCGTCCCTGCACCGAAGACGCCTCGCCCCAGTGGCTCCAATGCCTACAGACCGGTGGCATTGACCTCCCACATCATGAAGACCCTAGACAGACTTGTTCTAGAGCAGCTCCGGCCTATATTTAGGCCACACTTAGACACCCCTCTTCAGTTCGCGTACCAGCCCCGACTAGGAGTTGAGGATGCCATCATCTACCTGCTGAACCGTGTCTACGCCCACCTGGACAAGCCGGCGAGCACGGTCATGTTTTTGACTTCTTCCGTGCGTTCAAAACCACCCGCCCTGCTCTGCTGGGTGAGAAGCTGACAGGGATGCAGCTGGATGCTTCCCTGATGTCATGGATTATTGATTACCTGACTGGCAGACACAGTACGTGCGCTTGCAACACTGTGTGTCAGACAGAGCGATCAGCAGCACTGGGGCTCCACAGGGGACTGTCCTGTCTCCCTTTTTCTTCACCATCTACACCTCGGACTTCAACTACAATACAGAGTCTTGCCATCTTCAGACGTTTTCTGATGAATCTGCCATAGTTGGATGCATCAGCAAGGGAGATGAGGCTGAGTACAGGGCTAGGTGGGAAACTTTGTTACATGGTGCGAGCAGAATCATCTGCAGCTTAATGTGAAAAAGACTAAGGAGCTGGTTGTGGACCTGAGAACGGCCAAGGCACCGGTGACCCCTGTTTCCATCCAATGGGTCAGTGTGGACATGGTGGAGGATTACCTGAGGATATGAATTGACAATAAACTGGACTGGTCAAAGAACACTGAGGCTGTATACAGGAGGGGTCAGAGCTGTCTCTATTTTCTGAGGAGACTGAGGTCCTTTAACATCTGCCGGACGATACTGAGGATGTTCTACGAGTCTGTGGTGGTCAGTACTATCATGTTTGCTGTTGTGTGCTGGGGCAGCAGGCGAGGGTAGCGGACACCAGCAGAATCAACAAACTCATTCATAAGGCCAGTGATGTTGTGGGGGTTGAGTTGGACTCTCTGACGGTGGTGTCTGAAAAGAGGATGCTGTCCAAGTTGCATGCCATCTTGGACAATGACTTCCATCCACTCCATAATGTACTGGTTAGGCACAGGAGTACATTCAGCCAAAGACTCATTCCACCGAGATGTAACACTGAACGTCATAGGAAGACATTCCTACCTGTAGCCATCAAACTTTACAACTCCTCCCTTGGAGTGCCAGACACCCTGTGCCAATAGGCTGGTCCTGGACTAATTTCCACTTGGCATAATTTACTTATTATTTAATTATTTGTGTTTTTATATTGCTATATTTCTACCTATTCGTGGTTGGTGCGACTGTAATGAAACCCAATTTCCCTCGGGATCAATAAAGTATGTCTGTCTGTATGTCAGGCATTTGACAGAGTTGAATAGAGACACTTTACTAATCCTTTAGAGAAATTCGGCTTTGGTATTAATTTTAATAAGTGGATCAGAATTATATATAACACACCTTTTGCTACTGTTATTACTAATAATTGCAGATCTCCCTTTTTTTCGGCCTTCGCGGGGTACGAGACGAGGATGTCCATTAAGTCCCTTGTTAATTAATTTGGTACTGAAACCCTTGGCTATTGCACTTCGTGAAGCTAAAGATATTCATAGAATTTTCATAAATGGGACTATTCATAAGATCTGCCTTTATGCTGACGATCTCTTAGTTTATATTTCGAATCCTGAAGAATCCATTCCCAGTTTATTGAAAAGTTTTCCAAATTCGGGACAGCACTTCATAACCTCGCCTTCCGGGACTGGAACCCGGACGGTTGTTCACTACTTAACAATGCCGCTTGATGGCGCTCTGCTGGCAGCCTCTGGCTTTCCTTGTGATGGTTAACTTCTGGATGGAAAACGAACGAGATCTAAATTGTGCATTATGATGTAGAATCAGATTGAACGGGACACACGCATCACATCCCATTCGGCACAAGTGCACCTGTTATCCTTACTACAGCCCGTTCGACTATTACTCATGCAACACAAGTAAAGTTACACTGATCATTCTGCAGCAGCTAGTAATATTTTATTTTAATTTTATATGACTTATTGCAGTTAATTACATCACTCGCCTATCTAATCTTTCCAGCTAATGACGTCATTTATGTAGTGTGGTGACCAGAACGGCGCGGTGATACATGTGCGCCCTACTTCAAGTCCTCAAGTCATTTTATTGTCATTTCGACCAGAACTGCTGGTACAGTACACAGCAAAAACGACACAACTTTTTTCAGGACAATGGTGGTACACGAAACAGTACAAAAATTACACTGAACAACGTAAAAAAAACACAGAAAAAAACTACACTAGACTACAGACCTACTCAGGACTGCATGAAGTGCACAAAACAGTGCAGACATTACAATAAATAATAAACAAGACAATAGGCACAGTAGAGAGCAGTAAGTTGGTGTCAGCCCAGGCTCTGTGTACTGACGAGTCTGATGGCATTTAATACATTTATATTTAAGTATACATTTAAATGCATACTTAATACATTTTCAGCTACTGAAGGCTTTTCTGACTCCCCCAAAGCCTCCATGATGAAGGCAAACATGCCGCGCTCACCCTTCACCACCTGGTCTACACGGCACAGAACAGAGGAACGTCTGTCAGCACAGAGTTGAGCTGGGATTTCTGTTGCCTGCGAGTGGTGAATCTGTGTCCAGACGTTTTCCTGTCGGGAAAGTTTCTGCATGTGCTCAGATTTGTTCGACACTGTAAAGTCACTGGATATTCAGGAACGCAATCAGAATTCTCATTCAAGATTTAACCGGCTGAGGTTGTCGCCAGAAGCGTTGGAGGCACGGGAAAGACAAGACAGGCTACTAAGCTGGGCTCTCCTAGGAAGGCTCACCGCACATTTCACCCACATTGAACACGCTTCGTCTTACTGGTACACCTGTTTCTAACAATTTAGAATTGATCGATGACTAAAGGAGACAGCGCTTGCTGTTGTTGTTTCTTTTTCTCTTTTAACAGTTCAAACATTCCGAAACAGAACTGCACCGACCCTCGTCACTGAAAATGCTTCACGGTAACATCTAAGGAAGGTCTTTCTAATTTTCCTCGACGAACTAAAGATGGTGGACAATGAGACAATGTGTAATAATATTTGACACCGTGTTTGTTCAGTGGATTGTGTCTAATGATCCCAAGGGGAACACTGACTGATTTAACCTTGTTTTCGACTGATGTATAAGAACTCCTCAAACTAGTGCATGCTGGCAGTTGGGACAATTTGTACAACTGATCGCTGTTTGAGTTAGAAAATGGGATATTCCACAATTTATAATATCGTCAGGATTTACTGCCCGGTGCTTGCCGCACTCGCTGTTCCAGGTAATGCCATGTCGTTATATCGCGCTCGGGGCATCGTAGATTAATAGTATTTTGATGCTCAAGGTGCATATGCTGTGCAGTGCACTTTCCTTTGTTCCTGAACGATGAAAATAAATCTTCACAGTTCAGTTAGATTCCAAATATAATTCGCCTATATTTACTGGTTTGATTTCATCCGGGGATATAATTGAGGTGTTTGATACATTTATATAAATTAATGTAATATCGATTAAGCATACATTATACGTTGTAGTACTGTTAAAACAACAAATGCCGGGAAAGTTGAAGTATGTTTACAAAATGCGCAAACAGGGAATTACCACATTCACAATGCTGGTGGAGTTCAGTAGGTCAGGCAGCGTCCATGAAAAGGAAAACCTTTTCGACGTTTCGCGTCGAGACCCTTCAGATGGCCTTCCCCAGGGCAGCCCACAAAGATACTCCTTCACGCAGCCTCATGACAGTGACAACAGTGACTCTTCAGGCTCGGCCAGCGTTGAGACCGCACTGTGCCGTGATATCTCTCTCTCTCTGACTTCGGGCAGCCCCGGCACAATTCCGCTCATAATAAGCTGAAAGTTTACTGCAGGGAGAAAGAGATTCGATGTGTCGTAAGTATTTATTAGATCGCCAAGTTTCATTAGTTTTTCCCTCTCCCTCCATGTAAAATGGATACATCCCCTGTTGTCATCACAAACTGAGGGAATTATAACAAAATACCTTCTCTATGTATATTACATTTCTGGTGTGATATCATATAAAGGTTGTGTAGTGCTACCGAGTGAAGGAAATCAATGGTAATATCGTTTCACGTCGCTTTTGTAATTGCAATTGAATTACTTAAGAGTGTGTTCAACCTTACGAGGTACCTCCACCCTGAATATTTCAGTTAAGTTGTCTTCATATCTGTTGTTTCTTGTCCAATCAGGAATCATGACACTTTCTCCAGGTTTTTTCCCCAATACCGAAGTAAACACAATATTTGTTCGAGGAGTAGAGAATTATTTCCCCATGTTTCCCCAAATAAGAATACCTTTGTCCTAAACCCAGGGGCGGCGGCCATTACTCCATTACCTTATCCCTTCCAGCGCGACTGTCGGCTGAGGGGAGGAATACAATGTGTATCTGTCTCGCTCGATGTCCCTCGATTGCTGGAGGAAGTAGCTGTGCGACTGTCGGCTGAGGGGAGGGAATACAATGTGTATCTGTCTCGCTCGATGGCCCTCGATTGCTGGAGGAAGTAGCTGTGCGACTGTCATGAGAAGAAGGGGAAATTCACCGCCCGTGCAGAGTACACCTGTGGCCATTCCCCGCAATTATAATTTTACAACTTCAGAGACTGCAGGGAGCCACAGCGACTGATCTCTGGTATAGTGGCTCTGCAGAGTAGAGTGCTAAAAGTGACTGTAGTGTTCATTGGATATTCTACAGTCAGAGCAACAGAGAGGAGATTCTGGGGGCGCGATAGATCCAAACCGATGGTTGTCTTCCTGGTGCCAGCATCACGGAAGTCCCGGATCTGTTCCGTGGTATTCTGAAGGGCGAGGGTGAGCATCCGGAAGTCCAGGTACATTTTGGCAACAGTGACACAGGTGGTTAAGTTGAGGGGGAACTGAAGAGAGAGGTTAGTAAGCTTGAGGAAGCTTGAGGTTAGGAAGAAAGGTTGAGAAACAGGACTTCCAGCGGAGTAATCTCTGATTTGCTGTCTGTGTCACGTACCAGTGTGAATACGAATCGGGTGATTTGACAGGTGAATGCGTGGACGACGAACTGGTGGAGGGGCGGAGGCTCAGATTCATGGATTTTTGGGATTTCTACTAGGGATGGCACGACCTGAGCCCGAATGGGAGCCAATATCCTTGCGGGCAGGCGAGCTGCAGCTGTCTGGTTGATTTTTATTCGATGGCAGGCGGATGGAAACCGGAGTGATGGTGTTGAAGAGGAAGCAGTTCGTTTACAAACAGAGGTAATGAGTAGTGAGACTCCAAGCAAGTGTAGTATAATAGTAGGACGAAGCTGCAGTCAGCCAGATCCATTGAAACGTAAAAGGTGGACAAAACCGAGCACGGCGAAGGCAGGACTGAAGGTTTTACACTCGAAAGCGCGCTGTATACGGGATCAAGTAGATTAACTTTTATCACGTTTACTGACTGAACTGTATGATGATGCAGGCATCACTGACTCGTGGCTAAAAGAAGATTAAGGCTGGAAGATAAATGTCCAAGGATACACATTGTATCGGAAGGCAACGGAGCGGAGTTCTTCTGTTGTTAAAATGAAATCAAATCTTTAGAAATAATTAGCAAACATTTGGATGGTGTGGAATTACAGTGGGCAGAGCAAAGGAATATCAAGTGTAAAACCACACACACACACACACACACAAACACACACACACACACACACACACACACACACACATACACATACACACACACACACACACACACACACACACACACACACACACACACACACACACACACACACACACACACACACACACACACACACACTGTTCGGAAAAGGTGGATAAATAAATTGTGGGGTGTTAGTAATTATGTGTCAAGAGTCACCAGCTTCTGGAATGGTTCCTGACGACTGGAATATTGCAAATGTCATTTGACTCTTAAAGAAGGGAAAGAGGCAGAATAAGATAAATCCTAGGCCAGTTAGTCTGAACACAGGGTTTGAGAAACTGGTGAAGACAATCGTTCAGGATGTGGTTTCAGGTTTCTTGGAGATGCGTGATAAAATAGGCGATGGTGTTCTCAAGAGCAAATCTTGCCTGACAAATCTGTTGTAATTCTTTGAAGAAATAAAAAAGCATAATATAAAAAGAAGAATCGGTTCGTGTGTACTTAGATCTTCGGAAAAACTTTCACAGGGAGCCACACATGTGTCTGCTTAACAAGCTACGAGCCCATGGTATTACATGGAATCCTCTAGCATTGATAAAACAGCGGTTGATGGGCAGGAGGTAAAGAGTGGGAATGTAGGGATCCTTTCTGGTTGACTGCCGGTGATTAGTGTTATTCAACAGGGACTGTGTTGAATCAGATTGATTTAATGCTGTATTTAAATAAACAGGTTGATGGAATTCATGGCTTTGTTGCAAAGATTGCTGACAATATGAAGACAGATTGAGAGGCAGGTAGTGTTGAGAAAGCAGAGAGACCACAGAAAGACTGAGATAGATTTAGAGAATGAGCAAAGGCGTGGCAGATGGAATGTGATGTCGGGAAGTGTATCGTCACGCATTTTGGCAGAAGACGTGAAATAGTTGGCTACGTTCTAAATGGAGAGGAACTACAAAAGTATGAGCTGCAAAAATAAAATGATTCCAGTATGAACGGCTTATCGTATGAAGAGAGTTTGATGGGTAACTTTTCATTAGAAATCGGAGGAGTGAGCGGTGACCTACTTGAAACATATCAACTCATGAATGGCCTTAATAGAGTGGATTAGGAGAGGATGTTTCATATGTTTGGGGAGTCTGTGACCGGAGGAAACGGCCTCAGAATAGAGGGAAGCCCATTCAGAATGGAGATGAGGGTGTGGCGTATCCTTTACCCAGAAAATGGTAAATTTGTTGCCGTCGTTTTCAGGGGCTGCTGTGGATCCCGCGTCTTGATGTCTATTTAAGGCATAGGTTGATTGCTGAGGACATGAAGGGATTCGGGGGTGACAAGAGATTGGCACAGAGAGAGAATATGTGTCAGCCATGACCAAATGGCCGTGGAGACTCGATGGGACAAATGACCAAATTATGCTTCTTTGTCTTATGGTCTAATGTGTATTACAATAACTGTCTCATTCGTTAGGTGATTCAGTTTTTTTTTCTTTTTCAATGTCGATATAACTATATAAGCAACAATTTATTGAATCCACTGAACTTAATGTCCAGCTATTGTTTTTAAATTAATATTGATATTTCTGTGAGCATGTTGATTTCCCACGAATGTTTCGGCGATTAAGCATGTTTCGGCAGCGCTTACAGTAAAACTCTCATGATTTACCTGTTTGTAATTTTGTAGTCTGTCTTCCTAATAAAAGTCAGCAGGCCTCGCTGATATCTCCGTTTTTCGACACAGAGTGCACAAAGTGTAACGTCTGACTTTAACATTCATGGTTTGTCTCCCTGTGACCAGCGAGTCCTGAGATCTGTTTCACATCTTCTGAGATCAGAAGGCTGTGGCAACGGCCTGCAAATATCTCCTGGTTTACAGTGAAATGCATTCATGACATTTAAAAAAAGTATATATTTTTTAAATTATATGAAATCTAATTAAATACTCTTTTAAGGAAGTGTAATTAGGTTAAAAAGCTCTCTCCACTACCTCTGCCCTTTTCCGCAAGACAACATCCTATTCGGGACAGTGTCTTATAACCTCGCCTTACAGGAGAGGAAAACGGCCCTTAGTTCACTCCTGAACAGAGCCAATTGCGGGCGCTCTGCTGTCAACTCCTGACTTTCCTTCTGATGGTTAACGTCTGGACGTGAAACTGTAGAAATCAAAATTGTGCAATAAAAGTTAGAATCAGCTTTGTCGGGCCAGCCATACCGCATCTTGGGCAGCGCAGGGGGACTGTTACCCTTGCAGAGACTCGACACAATGGTCAAATCCATTACTACTCACACAACGCAAATCAAGTCACACCGATCACTCTGCGGTACCTGATAGTAATTGTTTTTTTTTATATATAACTATTGCAGTTAATTTAACGGCGATTGTGATCTTGCTCCGGGGGAAATGCGGGCTGTCCAAATGCATCACTCTCTACCTTGTGGCCATGGCGGCAGCCGATCTGATGGTGGTGATCGTTGTTCTTATATTAGAGAGGATAAACTATATCTATTTGTTTGCTCATTTCTTGCTCGTAACGCCGGTGTGTTCTGTGCTACTTGTCGTGAGTCTCGCAACCAGGGACTGCTCCGTTTGGCTGACGGTAGCTTTCACTTTCGATCGGTGCGTCGCCATTTGCTGTGAGAAGCTGCGGAACCGATATTGCACCGAGAGAACAGCGACTGTGGTGGTAGTAACAGTGAGTGCGGCGTGTTGTGCCCAGGCCGTTCCAATTTACTTTGCAATGGATCGATGGCGTTGTGTCCCCGTGGCTGAATACTTCACCTCACCCCTGTGGAAAGCCTACCAGGTCTTTCACGGCATCACAACACCGTCACTGCCGATCTGTTTAATTTTGTTATTCAATGTTTCCACCGTCCACCGGGTGATAGCGACAAATAGAGTTCGCCAGGTACTTCGGAAAAGCAGCGGAAATCGTCATGATCCAGAGGTGGAGAACCGGAGAAAGTCAATGATACTGTTGTTCGCTCTTTCTGCAAATTTCATATTACTTTGGACGCCCTATCTCGTACATTCGATGAACTGGCAAGTGGAAAACTATTCCTACACAGACAGATATTTCAGCAAACCGACCTATATCCTGCAGCAATGCGGGTTCATGCTGTCTTTCCTCAGCATGTGCACCAACACTTGTATCTATGGACTGTCACAGAGAAAATTCAGGGACGAGCTGAAATATGCAGTGAAGTACCTGTTTGCAGCAACGGGAGAAATCTGTAAATAAAAGCGAACGGAATTATTTCCTCCTGCAGCATCAAAATGTTTATTTGGTGTAGTATTTGAATTGAGCAACATGCGACCGCTATTTGGGAATATAAACAACTGAGTTGCGCCGAAATGTCCCGACCTGAGAAATTACTCGGTTTACCCATAGCCCTCTATTATTCTACGCTCCATGGACATATCCAGGAGTCTTTTAAAATACCCTATCGTATCCGCCTCCACCATCGTGACCGGCAGCTCATTCCACGAACTCACCACTCTCTGCGTAAAAAACACCCTTGCCATTTCCTCTGTACCTTTTCCCCAGCGCCTTAAACCTGTGTCCTCTTGTGGCAACCATTTCAGCCCTGTGAAAAAGCCTCTGACCACCCACACGATGAATGCCCCTCATCATCTTCTTCACAACTCTGTACAACTGAAAACTGAACTTAAAATTATTATTGCGTTCAAGGAAGAATTATGCCTCGTGTATCATGCATTTGCCGTCCACTCTCTTTGATTCCGTAGTATCTAATATATAAAAAGGGATTAATCTGATTATTTATCTATAAATGTTGCAATCCTCCACCGGGATTCAGGTGTTGCTGAATGAACTGTTGCTGTATTCCTCAGATCATCACAGCCCGGCCAGTTCGTGACGGATGGATCTTCAGACCATAAGACACAGGAGCACAATTAGTCCATTTGACCCATCGAGTCTGCTCCACCATTCATTCATGATTGATTCTTTGTTCCCTTCCTTACTCCCACTCCCCGGCATTTTCCCCGTAACTTAGGACATAAAACACAGAAATGAACAGTACATTACATGCCTTTCGGCCCACAACGTTGTGCGGACCATGAACCCTACCTAGAATTTCCCTAGCGCACAGCCCTCTATTTTCCTGAGCTCCATGTACCTGTCTAAGTTGCTCTTAAAAGACCCCATTGTAACCTTTGATGCCGTTGCCACTCATTCCTCGCCTTGAATACTCCCAACGACCTGGCCTTCACAGCTGCCTGTGGTAACAAATTCTACAAATGCACCACTCACAGGCGAAAGGAAGTGCTCCGCAGCTCTGTATAAATCTGACGGTCTCTATCCCGAGGCGTCTTGTCCAAAACTCCCAACCCATCGAAAATACCCTTTCAACATTCTAAAGATTTCAGCTCATGCTTTTACGTTGGAGTGGGTATAAACCCTGAGCCATCAAACATTCCCCTTTCGTTCCTGGAATGATCATTAGCGAACATCCTGTGAAATGTCTCCAACGCCAGTGTATTATTTCTCAGATAAGGAGCACAAAACCGTTCACAATACTCAAGGTGATGCCAACGCAGTGATTTAAAACGCTTCAGTATCACATCCCTGCTTTGATATTCCAAACCTCTTGAAATGAATACTAATATTGCACTGGCGTGCGTATCACCAACTCAACCTGAAAGTTCACCTTTTTGGCGTTCGATACAATAATTCCCAAGTCCCTTTGCATCTCAATACTTATTGAATTTCCTCCAAGTTTAGAAAATAGTCTGTAGGTTTATTGCTTCCACCAGATTGCTTGACCATGCATTTTCCAAAATTGTGTTTCACTTGACACTTCCTTGCTGATTTTCCTTATATCTGTCCTTCCACCAGCCTACCTGTTTCCTCAACACAGACCGCCCCTTTACTAACCCTGTTTCACATGGAATCCTGGCAACAAAGCCAGCTATTCCATCATCTAAATCATTGATATACAGCATCAAAAGAAGCCGTCCCAACAGCGAACCCTGTAGAGCACCAATGGTCTCCGGCAGCCCACCAGGAAAGGATGCTTTCATTCCCACTGGCTGCCTCCGAGCAGTCAGCCAATGCTCTAATGATGATCGTAAAGTACTTGTAATACTCTGGCGCCCTGTCAAGGGCCTGCTGGGAATCCAAATATACTCAGTCATCTGCATCCTCTTTATCTATCCGACTTGTAATCCCCTCAGAGAATCCTATCAGGTTCGTCCGAAAACATTTTCCCTTAAGCGCACCATGCTGACTTTGTCATGTCTTGTCCTGAGTCACCAAGTACTACATAACTTTATCCTCAAAAATTAACTTCAACATCTTTCCGACCACCAAGATCAGCTAACTGCTCCATAATTTCCTTTCTGCTGTTTTCCTGCTTTCTGAAAGTCCTTAGTGACTTTTGCAATTTTCCAGTCCTCTGTCCTCCAGTGAAGACTGATGCAATATATTCATTTAGTTAATCGGCCATCTCCGTGTTCCTCGTTATAATTTCTACCACCTCATTTTCTACTGTCCTATATCCACTCTCATATCTCTTTTATTCTGATATACTTGGAAAATATGTTTTTCTATCCGACTTGATATTGTTTGCTCACTTGCTTTCATTTTTCATCTCTTACCTCCTAATTGATTCTATTTGTTGTTAGGTTTCAAAAATCTTCCTAACCCTCTAAATTCACGCTATTTTTTGTCGTATGCCCTTTCGTTTGCTTTATTCATTAGCTTTAACTTCCTCTGTCAGCCACGGCTGTACTATTTTGAGGACAGTATTAACTACCCTTTTTGATTCTGTAGTCCTAATGCATCGATACTCACCGTGCTAGCTGCTGCTTTGTCCTGTCAACTGCCTGTCCTTCCCGACAGTCTGACTGCACTCTGTCTTTGCTTTTCAACATGCGTCCTATTCAGAGTCCATTCATTATGGTTTCCACGCTCCTACAGAATTAGATGGAATGTCACCAACAAGATGAGTAAACATTGAGAACAGCGGACCCCGTCTGGTTCAGGTGCAAGCTGTCTCTTTTGTGGAGGTCATGCAATCCCCAGAATATATCACATTGATTCAACAAACTGAAGCCCCTCTAACTGTACCATCTTCTCAGATCTACACCATATTTTTCTGCCACATAATCCTGATTCTACCCTCACTGGCGCATGCCAGAGGTAGAAATCCAGAAAACATTCACCTAGAGCTTCTGCTTTCAGTTTCTCTGCTTCGCTCTCTAAATTTTATCTTCAGTCTATGTTTGTTTTCCCTTCCTATGCCATTGGCACCAATGTGTACCGAGACAACTGACTGTACACTCTGCCCCTCCAAATTGTGGAGGGCGCAATCCGTGTTACCCCTGATCTAGCACATGGGAGTCACTATCCGTGTGCACTTTTCACGTTCACAGAATCTCCTGACTGTTCACTTGACTGTTGACCATACCCCACCCCCAGCACTACCAGCTCCCTCTTCCCCCGTTTTTCCCTTCTGCACCACGGACTCATGCTTAGTGCCAGTAACCTAGTCTCCGCTTCATTTCCCTGGGAGGTCATCGGCCACTGGGGTATCCAAAAGGGTACAAGTATTATTCAGGGGAATGGCCACAGGGGTGCTCTGCGCTAACTGCCTATTCACCTTCTCATTCCTTCTGCTAACAGTCACCCAGCAAGCCACCTCCTGCAACTGAGACGCGACTACTTCCTTGTAACACCGATCAGTGATCTCCTCACCGTTCGGTATGAGCGGAAGGTCATCCAGCTGCTGCTCCACATCCCTGACTGGGTCTTTAAGGAGCTGCGCCTGGACGCACTTCAGGCTGAAGTAGTTCCATGGGAAAATCTGTGTCTCCCAGTACTCCAACATCCAGCATGACGAACATTCAGCGTCTATCTAGACTACTCTAAGAATCGCTGACACAGTAAAAAGAGGTCAGTTTCACAGAAACCTATCCGGGTGACGTCCCCAGAACAGACACCGCTTCTGATCCGAAGCCTCCTTTGAGGCAAAGCCTGACACTACTTCAGAGAATTCCAACAGATTTGTCAGGTAGCATTTCCGCCTCAGAAATTCTGACCTTGCAGAATTTTAACGTGTGCCTCCAAGCACCCCGAAACCTCATCCTTAGTGATCGGCTCCGACGTCTTCCAACCGTTCAAGACAGGCAAGCTGACCGATAATTCCCTTTGTGATACCCCCATTCCTTCCTAAAGAGTGCAGTGACATTTGCAATGTTCCAGTCCTCAGCATCCATTCCAGTCTCTCTAGGTTCTTGAAAGATCATTGCTGATGCCTCCACAATCTCTTCAGTTATCTCTTTTCAGAACTCTGCAGTGTCGTCTCTCTGGACCAGGTGACTTACTTACCTTCACGCTTTTCAGCTTCTGAACATCTTCACCTCAATAATACCACCTACAGTCACTTCTGCCTCCTGACAGTCTTGCGTTACTGGTGTCTTCCACAGAACGATCTTTCTGTAACCTCGTTGATGATATTGCTTAGCCTGCTTTCATATTTAATCTTTTCTGCCCTTAAAAACTTCCCAGTGTTCTACATTCCCACCAAATATTTGCTATATTATGTACCCTCTCTTTTGCGTTTAATCTGTCTTAGACTTCTCTCGTCAGCCACGGTTGCCTGATCCTCTCGTTAGGATACCTATTCTTTATATTCGGGATGCACCTTCCGTTCGCTTTCCGAATCTCACCCAGAAAAAAACAGACATTGATGCAAAACACCGTCATACTTTCCAGTGTCTCTTCCCAATCCATTCTGGCGAATTCCTCACTGATACTAATCCAGAATTACCCTTTCCTTGTAGGCTCAACCACACGCTGCTTCAAAGGCCATATCGTATGCGTTCTAAAACAATGCCTCCTGGGAATCAGCACTAACGGACCTTTTCAACCTCCCTGCATATTGAAATCCTCGGTGAGTAGTGGAGTTGAAACATTGCCCTTTTACATATTTTAGATCTCTTGTTGTAATTTGTTGTCCACTTCCTGGCTGCTGTTTCAATATCCGTATATAACTCCCATCAAGGTAATCTTACACTTGCATTTTTAACTCTATCCATATGGATTTTATATCTGCCGATCCTCTGTCACTTTATAAGGATTTGACTTGATTTGTACCAACAAACTACAAGCTCTATTCGCAGATCTATCTATCTCTTCCGAGACAGTTCATATCCTTGGATGCACTGCTCTGACCTCTGTTCCTTCTTTCGGCCATGACTCAGAATGTCCACTGTCTCATCCCTGCCAATCTCTAGCTGCGCCACAAGATCACCGACCTTATTCCGTGCACTGTGGCCATTCGCAGATCACACCTTCAGTCACATATTCATCATCTTCAGTGACGTAGGGTCCCTTTCCAGTTTAAGATATCCCACTAACAGCCATTTCCAATGGTTCAAAGATTCATTTATTTTCAAAGTCTGTCACCATATACAACTCCGGATAGCAACGAAACAAAGAAAGAGCATGAAAGCCGTTCACAGAGAAACGTCAAACCCACACTCCTGGACAGAAAAGGAACGGCATCCTGATCATCAACCCCAAACACCCCGGGACAAAACAAAGCAAGAACATCGCCCCCCACCCCCGGAAACATATCTAACAGAACACAACAGAACATCAATCCCAAACACCCCGGGACAAAACAAAGCAAGAACATCGCCCCCCACCCCGGAAACATATCTAACAGAACACAACAGAACATCAACACCAAACAACCCGGGACAAAACAAAGCAAGAACATCGTCCCCACCCCGGAAACATATCTAACAGAGCACAACAGAACATCAACCCCAAACACCCCGGGACAAAACAAAGCAAGAACATCGTCCCCCACCTCCGCAAACATATCTAACAGAACACAACAGAACATCAATCCCAAACACCCCGGGACAAAACAAAGCAAGAACATCGCCCCCCACCCCCGCAAACATATCTAACAGAACACAACAGAACATCAACACCAAACACCCCGGGACAAAACAAAGCAAGAACATCGTCCCCACCCCGGAAACATATCTAACAGAACACAACAGAACATCAACACCAACGACCCCGGGACAAAACAAAGCAAGACCAACGCTCCCCACTCCGCAAACATATCTAAGAGAACACAACAGAACATCAACCCCAAACCCGGTCCCCTCGCACAATAAAATGGAAAAGGAACGTCGATTTAAAACATAAATACAAAATCCTTTCGTCTGAAAAAGTTCACAGTCCTTAAACGCAATAGACTACTCTGTAAATGGAACCACGATTCCTTCATCCAATAACAGCCACTTTCATGGAAAGGGAGGCAGAAGCCACACGAGCGCAGAAGCCTAACTACCTGCCACAGCGAGCTACACAGCGATAGGCCGCTCACAAACTCCTCTCGTATCGATCAAAGGGAAAGGAGGCGGTGCTGAACTCGCAACCGCCATCGGCATTTGTCTCGATGTGTCCGT